>NC_092628.1:37775918-37805239 GCF_039555335.1 Amphiura filiformis
AATCTTTAATCTCCGCTGCTACGGAGTCTTTAATAGTCGATCTCTGATTATCACAGTGTCCCAGCAAACACAAAAACGTTTTAAAAACATTTTATATAAGTTATATTTTGGCTGTTGGTTTAGGTAAAAACGTTTTAATAACATTAAAATGTCGAGTTATATAAAGGTCATGATAACGTTTTAAAACGTTTTGTATGAAAACACACTACAACAATTATATAGTTTTAAATGTTTTCAAAAATGTTATTGTGAACTATTTTTGCAAACATTTTTGCCAAATATTGTGTCAATACTTAAATAACATTATATTAAAATATATGAACCCAGCAAACACAGAAATGTTGTTAAAATGTGTTTTTTTTTCAAAACCTTTTAATAACATTTAAATGTCGGATTATATAAAGGTCATGAAAACGTTTTTAAAACGTTATTGAAAATATTTTGGGCAAACATTTTTCGCAAAATATTTTTTCAACTCCCAAAATAACATTCTGTTTAGAATGTTTTGTATCAAGTTTTCAAGAATGTTTTTGGAATGTTATTAAAACGTTTTATACCCTTTATATAACCCGACATTTAAAAGTTTTCTGTAAAACATTTTTTTTTGCTGAGCAGTAGATTATCAAAACATGTTTGTTAAGGTTATGAAAACGCTTTATACTCTTAATATACCCTCTATATAACCCGACATTTAAACGTTTCCTGACAAACTTTTATAACCTTTTGCGAATGATGTCGAAAACGTTTTGTGTTTGCTGGGGTAGCTTCTTATTATGATTTGTCTCATATTAGTTTACCGGGATTCATAACAATTAGTTACCGGGATTCATAACAAAACCTTTTAATAACATTTAAATGTCGGGTTATATAAAGGTCATGAAAACGTTTTTAAAACGTTATTGAAAATATTTTGGGCAAACATTTTTCGCAAAATATTTTTTCAACCCCAAATAACATTCTGTTTAGAATGTTTTGTATCAAGTTTTCAAGAATGTTTTTGGAATGTTATTAAAACGTTTTTATACCCTTTATATAACCCGACATTTAAAAGTTTTCTGTAAAACATTTTTTTTTGCTGAGCAGTAGATTATCAAAACATGTCTGTTAAGGTTATGAAAACGCTTTATACTCTTAATATACCCTCTATATAACCCGACATTTAAACGTTTTCTGACAACCTTTTATAACCTTTTGCGAATGATGTCGAAAACGTTTTGTGTTTGCTGGGGCGGCTTCTTATTATGATTTGTCTCATATTAGTTTACCGGGATTCATAACAATTAGTTACCGGGATTCATAACAAAACCTTTTAATAACATTTAAATGTCGGGTTATATAAAGGTCATGAAAACGTTTTTAAAACGTTATTGAAAATATTTTGGGCAAACATTTTTCGCAAAATATTTTTTCAACCCCAAAATACCATTCTGTTTAGAATGTTTTGTATCAAGTTTTCAAGAATGTTTTTGGAATGTTATTAAAACGTTTTTATACCCTTTATATAACCCGACATTTAAAAGTTTTCTGACAACCTTTTATAACCTTTTGCGAATGATGTCGAAAACGTTTTGTGTTTGCTGGGGTCGCTTCTTATTATGATTTGTCTCATATTATCAAAACATGTTTGTTAAGGTTATGAAAACGCTTTATACTCTTAATATACCCTCTATATAACCCGACATTTAAACGTTTTCTGACAACCTTTTATAACCTTTTGCGAATGATGTCGAAAACGTTTTGTGTTTGCTGGGGTCGCTTCTTATTATGATTTGTCTCATATTAGTTTACCGGGATTCATAACAATTAGTCGATTCCGAATAGCTCCGAATTGAGGTGTGCCGATACATTATAAATAATACATGAATCCTAATAATTAAATATTATTATACAAGATTTATAGTAAAGCAAGGAAATGGAATCTGTGCTATATGCCTTCTTATCACGCTTGATTAGTATTCTATATAGCCCGTTTCTATATACACTAAGCCAAAAAAGAAACTTATAATTTTTCACAAGGTCATATCTTAAAATCCTGTCTATCAAAATTAACCAAAATTACACACAGGATTGCCTCAATACTCTTCTCTAAAGACATGTCACTAACTATGCAGTTGTCCAACTGACACAACAGCAAAATGCACTGACATGCAACACCTTCCTGGACCACATTCACAGCGCAACAGATTTCTTTGGCTGGGTTCCAATTATTCGCCTGTGAATGTGATCCCGGAAGCTGTTCCGTGTCAGTGCATTTTACTGTTGTGTCAGTTGGATAACTGCTTGGTTACTGAGATGTGTTTAGAGTAGAGTATTGAAGTAATCCTGTGTGTAATTTTTGTTCATGTACAGGCGAATAATTGGAACCCAGCCAAAGAAATATGTTGCGCCAGCCTATTCTCATATTAGTACATGTTAACCAATGGATACGAGAAAAAGATAGTATGCATTGCCCATTGTGTTAAAATATATTGTAGTCTTACATGGTATTCTAGTAATTGATGAACAAGGGATACTAGCATACATTTACACTGTACCATGTTTGTAGCGGTTCCACACACGTTAGGGAGCGTTTTCGATGAATATTGGGAGCCACCGAAAATCAAAACATCATGTGACTGCACTGCTGGTGCTGTTTTTGATGCGATGATAGGAGCTATAATTTCATGATTTAGTCATGACATTTCATGATTTTATGAAAAGGTAAGAGTCAATGTAAACCCCGGCCAAGACGTGTCGGTTTTTTTTTCTTTTGGCGTACTCCATATAATACGCTATAATTGTATGGAAACAGAATGTTTCGTCGATCATTATTCGTGGTCATCATGCCAGTCAGTGCAGGCAGTAGTACGTACGTGGGTCAAAATTCGGAACCATTTTCATCGTTATGTTTCGGAATTTTGTCCTACAAAACGCTACAGTATAACATTTTGACCCATAAATATAAGCAGAAAATGGGTTTAAGATTGCAAAAAAATGAGAAAGTTGCAAAAATGTAATCATAATCACCAAAATACGTTCATCATGTTCATACCAGTGCCAGTGGCATAGTCTGCATAGTCCTAAAAACATCTGTGTATGTCCATGCAGCGTAGTTTCATGTTATTGCGTAGTATAGTATAGTAGTACAGGGATCTATACGATGATTCTTTTTTTTGGGTGGATCACCGTATAGGCATTTTACACGTAAATTAAACCTGTGCATGTGTGCACCATGCAATTGAAAAGCAGACCGGTACTGCACAGTGCCGCTGGCGCTGGTTACCAGTTGTTCTCGTCTAAAGTTAATTTTTTATTACTTCCGTGGTCCGGGTACGCGCTGGTGAATTGTGATCGCGTAGACGTGACAAGGTCGCCTACTACGCACCGGGCCGACGACCAATGGTTCAATCGGCTTGTTTATTTCTTTTGTGTGTACGCTCGTCTACGCTTGGCGCACAGCTTGGACCACGGAATTGAAGTGTTGGATATGGCCGGGATGGATAAACAACATCTACACCCGGCTTTCCGGTCCTAAACAATGCAAACCCTGCTAGAACAGATAAACATCTCAAAAAATCTCTAATCATCCTTAAATAAAGACCATTATTCAAAATGGGTGATTGTATTACAAATCTGTAAAATGTGTTGAAAGCAGCATTTATTTCTGCACATTTTGACACCTCATTTGTAGAAATTGACTAAATATTGATGTCACAGCGTACATTTAAATCAATGTAACCCAAGATTTGAAAGTTGCAGTAAATTGTATTGATTTTGTATTCAGCATAATGGAAGGAAATCTGTGTAATGATATCTGGGGCGTAGGTAAGTGCAACTTTCAAATCTGGACCTCACTACTTAAATTGACCGGTGACATGTTATTGTTTTCTGGGCTATTGTGTCAAATGAGGTGTCAAAATGCGCAGAAAATTCTGCTTCCAATGCATTTTACCAATGTGTAAATGGCCATTATTTAGGGGGGGTGGGGGTTAGTTACTTTTTTTGAGATGTTTATAAGATATACGCATGCATACTCGCGAGCTATTTATGCAACGTGCGAGCAATGTAGGCTATGTTTGCGCGCGTCCAATCACCATGGACTGAGCAAGTAAACATTTTCTCACGTAGGCAATAATACTCGTGAAGTATGTGAATTAATTGGTGATGTAGATCGAAGAAAGCTTACATAATAATTTAATACCCCCTGGTACCGTACTAACTATTTAACTATACGGATCTACTCAAGTTTTTTTTGGCATGCATCGATTCCATTAATATTTCATGATTGATTGAAATCACTTTTTGACCAAAAACACATTTTTGACCAAAAAACACATTTTTGACAAAAATCACATTTTTGACCAAAAATCACATTTTGACCAAAAATCACATTTTTGACAAAAAATCACATTTTTACCAAAAATCACATTATTTACCCAAAAATCACACATTTTTACCAAAATCACACTTTGAGCAGAAATCTAATTTTAAGCAAAGTCATGTTTTTTACCAAAAGAGTGTTTTCTACTAAAACTCATGTTTTTTTACTAAAAATGTTTTTGACCAAAAAAGATTCTGAAGACATAATAATAATAAAATTGGACGGGTACTTTCGCATGATACCTGAATTTATTAATCTCGCTATCGGCGTATTATGCAAAATATAATAATACCTTTTAAGAAGAGTAAAACTACATGCAAGCATATTTTTGCTGAACCATGAAATGGTATCAACCTATATTAGTGTATGTTACTTACTTGCTTACTTACTTGCTTACTTACTTAATACTTCCTTACCAACCATTTGGTCTGAAATGGACATATCTTTAAATGCCACGAAGGTATGAATCCCCAAGTGGTGTCAAATGAAAGAGGAAGGAGTAAAGAATATAATAAATATTTCCTAACATCAGAGGTCATCCAAGGGGTCACAGGGGTCATTTTAACCGAAAATGCTCCAATTGAGCTGAAATTTATATGCAATGATCCTCATGACATTCTAAATATGTTTAAAACATTTTAATATTCATTTAAGGCCATTAAGGGGTCATAAAGGGGTCAAAAGTCAAGTTTTCAAAAATGCTCCAATTGAGCTGATATTTAAATGCAATGATCTTTATGACATTCTAAACATGTTTAAAATAGTTTCAAATTCATTTAAGGTCAATAAAGGGGTCAATAAAGGGGTCAAAGGTCAAGTTTTCAAAATGGTCCAATTGAACTGAAATTTAAATGCAATGATCCTTATGACATGACATTCTAAACATGTTTAAAATATTTTTAAAATTCATTTTTAAAAGGTCATTAAGGGGTCATAAAGGGTTCAAAGGTCAAGTTTTCAAAAATGCTCCAATTGAGCTGATATTTAAATGCAATGATCCTTATGACACTCTAAACATGTTTAAAATATTTTAAAATTCATTTGAGGTCATTAAGGGGTCATAAAGGGGTATACATGTACCACAATATACTGCCAAAGCCCCATGGTTCAGCTATGGGGCGGTAACCGCTCTAGTTAAAGTTAAGTGGTATCAGTATTACACATACCACTGTTTATGAAAGCTCAATGTCCTTACAAATGTGGTAGTATTTAGCTATAGTACATATATACAGCTTAAAAATGTAAAAACTATAGCCAGGGGCAGATTTAGAGGGGGGCGTGCCCCCTCTATTTTTTGCAGATTGGCGCCTGACTCTGTGTATTTTTGCAGAGCGGCGCCTGACTTTGTGTGGGGCGCCGAGCCGTGGTGGCGGCGGCTCGGCGCCCCCTCTATTGAAAATTTCTGGATCCGCCCCTGATAACCTTCTAATATGAGAATTGTCCTCTCTAGGCGAGATTGAAAAAAATAGGGCGGACTCGCCCAGGTCTCCCCTATATATGATTTTTACCCCTAGCTCATGGTGGAAGCATTGAGGCTGACACATTGTGTCGAGAACCGCACACCCCAAGAACTGCAAAAATGAAGTTTAAGCTGTGAATTTACAATATTATTTTATTTCAATTCAAAGCATATATATTCCATATGATCAGGGATGCAAATTGTGCGGGAGCGGGGAGCACCGCTCCTAGGAAATGAGAGTCAAATTTGAGGAAATAATGCCATGAGAAGAAAAAAAAAGAAAGAGAGGAAAAAAAAGGGAAAAGAAAAAAGAAAAAAGAGGAAGAGGGAAAAGAGGAAAGAAAAGAAGAAGAGTGAGGTACAAGATAATAGGGATGGCTGTGTGGAAGTGAAGCTACTGAATGGAAGAGAGGAAACACTGGTTGTGCAAAATTTGGAAGAATTCACATTGTTCAAGAAATAAGAGCAAAAAAGAGGAAGGTGTTGGTGTTAGAATATGAAAATTTACAATTCATCACCATAGGAGGTATCCCATGTTATTTAACAGGAAAAAAAGAAGTTGGATGAAGACAGGTGGAAACAGGGCTCATATCTGAGGAAATTTAGAGAGGCGACAATCATACCTGAGGTCCTGAGGAAATTTATAGAGAGGCAGCAATGAGGATTTTCTGGGAACAAAAGTCATGAAAGAATTCAGTGTACTTAGTATCAAAACTAATGCCACTGAGAAGAGGACAAATTGGAAAATATTGAGGAAATTTAAAAAGTAGAACCATATAAAGCACTAAACAAGTTGTGCTCCTCTAACAAAAAATGATAGAGGAAAGGGGGTAAAGGAAAATAAAAGGGGAAAGGAGCCTCTGTCCGACCAAAATGACCCCAAACTAGTGTAAAATACCAAATTTTTGCGCGCTACGCGCACACATTGTCATCGTAAAGCCTTTTTTTGATGCTCTAAGACCTAACATACAGTCGCTCTAAAACTTCACCGTATGTTAACATTCTCATCTTTTGAAGTGCAGAATAAAGCTATTTTATGCATGGTATGATTGAGGAAATCTTGAGCCTAAACACCTAGCTTGCTCCTGAGGAAGAAATCACAATTTGCACCCCTGCATATATGATAGTGGGCAGTTATTGAATTGAAGCCGTATAATAATAAAGATGATATCATCACTGCTCTTCTCCATCCGACTCAATAGCTCAGTTGGTAGGGCATCGGTCCGGTGATTCAAAGGTCCCAGGTTCAGTTATGTATGAGGGGCAGTCAAGTTTGTAGAACAAGGTATGCTACTTTGTCGCACAGTAATGAATTGGTCTCATTTGAAAGCTTTGTTCCTTCAAACCATTATTGCAGCAGTATTCGATGTTTGCATCACTGTATATAATATGGTTAGGACACCCTGCAGAAGAAGCCTATCTCCTTGAATTCTACCAAAATGGTCATCATAATTTAATTTGCTCCCTACGGAGGTGAAAATTCAAATGAAATTCAATTTAATGTGCAGTTGCTGTAAATGGTGATAAAGTCGGTGGTATTCAACAGCAACGAAATAGTCATTCGAGTTCAAGGATGGCATGAGCGTCCTTGAAGATCATCCAAGGTCCAAAAGATTTCAGAACACCAAATAGTAATATATGGTTGTGCGCCCTTGAATTTCAATTATCAGAAAAACCCATGCATTAATTCCCAATTTAAGCATTAAAATGAGCAGAAATTTGCATACTTTTAGCCAAATTTGGATTGATCATGATTAATTATTAATTCCTGCTAGTATATACCACAGATGGGAGAGATGAAGTATAAAATGATTTTAAGCAGCCTTTTCTTTACAGAAACCCTGGTACGATTTTGCCTGTAAATTAGGTAATTCCCAGACATCATAGGCTTCGAGGTACAGTCATAATAATTTCAACCGTCATAGCTGTCGCTAAGAACCGAGTCGCTCCTGCAAAGAATAAATGATGTTTTCTAAAGGCAAATTTAGTACATATCCAGGGCTGTCAACTTTTTGGAATTGCTTGGCGTGAGACAGAGCCGTAACGGGATTTGTCAACTACAATGTTAATTTTGACCCATGATTATTTGGGCCATGGCTATCGATAACCTGAAATTATCTTGACGATGCGTGAGATTTTAATCATTTTCCAGCATTTTGCGTGAGATTTACTACCTCGGTGTGAGATTATACTACCTTGGCGTGAGACCGTGAGAAAGTGACCCAATGCGTGAGACTCACGGCCAATGCGTGAGAGTTGACAGCCCTGCATATCTCTATATGGGGATTTATTTGGTGGTGTGAAATCTGCATTGGCCTGTGTGTATGAGTCTAGCTGGAGCAAACTTTGATTGAGCCCTGTGCTGAATAAAGTTTTGATTTATAAGCATTTGCATTCATTGTGAGACACTTTTGATTATGATTTACTAGCTAAAATTGCAGAAAAGGCACCATTTACTGGTAATGTACCAATGGTAAGGTGTCGAGTTCTGACCCATAATGGGAGATTTTGTGCATGTTTAATGTGTGCACGTTTTGTTTACAATCATAATGTATGCATGATATGGATATCAATGCAATGTCGTGACCGACAGTGCGCAGAAAGCATCATGAACTTATCGTGAACTTGTGCGCTGGAGATCATGAAATGAACGCCAAGATCAGGTAAGCTTAATTACCTTGTACATGTACAAGGTGGTTAAGCTTTAATTAAGATTTCACCTAAAAAAATTGACCATGTAATCATATTGATTATCAATTTTACCCTCCCCCATCAGGGCTCATAATTATTGCACAGCCCCTTATATTACTATAGAACACTGAGTTTGCAGGTATTAATCGAAGCCCTATACTAATAAAGATAATATCATCACTGCTCTTCTCCATCTGACTCAATAGCTCTGTTGGTAGGGCATCGGTCCGGTGATTCAAAGGTTCCAGGTTCAGTTATGTATGAGGGGCGTTCAAAAAGTTGTGCTACTTCGTCACACAGTAATGAATTAATTGGTCCCATTTGAAAGCTTGTTCCTTCAAACCATTATTGCAGAATCGATGTTTGTATTCATTGTGAGACACTTTTGATTATGAGTTATGTAGTTTAATAGCTAAAATTGCAGAAAAGGCACCATTTACTAGTATTAAATGCTAAGGTGAGTTCTGACCCATAATGGGAGAGTTTGTGCGTGTTTAAATTTCATAGATGGATTTACACCCATGTGTGCACGTTTTGTTTACAATCACAATGTATGCATGACTTGGATATCAATGCAATGTCATTACCGACAGTGTGCAGAAAGCATCATGAACTCATTGTGAACTCGTGCGCTGGAGATCATGAAATGAACGCCAAGATTAGGTAAGCTTACCTTGTACATGTACTAGGTTATAAGCTTAAGATTTCACCTAAGACCCATGTAATTCAACATTTATAACTCATGCGTTGGTTGCATGTTTTAACTGCTTCTGCGTGTCTGTCTAGCTGCCTGGCACTCTTGACTGCAAATTCAGGAAATCCTAAGCTTTTAATTTCATGTTTGTTTGTTTTTATGTTTGTTTGTTTGCATGCATGTATATACATGCGTGACTATAGACCTTGGATTGATGATGAACCTCGACAATTTGTAGTGGCTAGTGGAGCAGAAGGTAGAGAAACACAAAGAGGATCATCCAGAATGTCATTGTGGTTGTTGGGAGTGGATCGACTGCTGCCTGTTCTAATGTGGGATATGGTGTCATGGTAATCACAATGCTATCTTCAGTAGATAGCAGATATCAGGTACACAATGATTCTGCTTGAAAATAAATTTTAACCAACTTTCTTGCTCAAGTTATGCTAAAAATAAGTTAATTTACAGATAGTCTGAAATAGGAAACAATCATCAGACACATGCTGCTGTCTTCAGATTTCACACCACCAAATAGACCAAAAACTATTATGGTTGTGCTTCCTTGAATTTCAAATCAGAAAAAAAACATGCATTCCCAATTTCAGCATTAAAATTAGCAGAAATTTACATAATTTTAGCCAAATTTGGATTGATCATGATTAATTAGTAATATTAATTCCTGCAAGTATACCACAGATGGGAGAGATCAAGTATGTTTTAATGATTTTAAGTGGGTACTACACCCCTGCCCAATTGTGTGCCTATTTTTGCATTTTTCTCAAAAATTATAGTGCATTGGGGACAAGTATTTGGGTATGTAGGCTATATTATAAGGGCAAGGACAACAACTACTGCACTGGAAATTTTATTTCAGCACAGACAACAGTTTAGGAGTTATAATCAAAATAGGGAAAACCAATATTTGATCAATAAATCACTAAGTAAGCTTGCTTTGAGTTGCTGAATTTTCAGTACAGTAGTTGTAGTCTTGCCCCTATAATAAACATAGTGTCATCAATTGTGAGCACTATAATATTTGACAAAAAATGCAAAAATAGGCACAGCATTGGCCAGGGGTGTAGTGGGGTAATGGAAGACACATTCGTTCACGCCCGAATTTGAGATTTATCAACACTAAGATGTATTCTTTCACTTGAATCTGATACAACTTGCTAATATTTACTCGTATTTTTGCTTGATTTGTTTCACTCTTATCAACTCTAAAAAGTTACATGGCTCAAGACAGCATAGTAAATTGGCGGGAAATATGAGTCAGAAATGCGCGAATGCGAAATATTGGGATTACGCGCGCGATTTGCGTAGCATGACGCGGTGCATCTCTGCGCGTATGTTCAACGCAGACTAGGCGCATTCGGTATGTTGTTCACACCAGCAAATGTGGTGTAAACAAAACAAAAATTTGCAGTCAAAATGCCACTAAGATTTTTTAATTATTTTGAATTTTGGCGCACTGAAAGCAGACATTATAGATTTATTGGTGCAAAAAGATACATATAATTTAGACCATACACCAGAAACAGCTTTTACAAGCGT
Organism: Amphiura filiformis; assembly: GCF_039555335.1. NCBI lineage: Eukaryota > Metazoa > Echinodermata > Ophiuroidea > Amphilepidida > Amphiuridae > Amphiura > Amphiura filiformis. Next base: position 37,786,677 of record NC_092628.1, read on the forward strand.
GAAAGTCTTACCGTTTTAAAATATAAGGATGTTTTGTGCATAATTTTGACATTTTTTTATTAAAACATCGATTTCTTAGAGTTCACTTTTGACAATATTGCACGATTTTTGTGACAAGATAATGGTGGTCAATATAATTTTACCCAGCCAGAGGGATCAGGCTAGGGCTAATTTCAACCATCATAGCTGTCGCTAAGTACCGAGTCTCTCGGCTGCAAAGAAAAAGTGATGTTTTCTGAAGGCAAATTTAGTACATATCTCTATGGGGATTTGTTTGGTGGTGTGAAATCAAAAGGCTTAATTGCTGACGTCGCCATGCAGTCATATGATATATGTACTGGTACAGGGGCATTGATGATGAATAAAGAACCAAACAAGAAAGATGAGATAGCTCTGATGAAAGTGTTTCAAAATAAATCCATTGACATTTGGGCATTCCAGGGTGTCTTCTAGATGGGGGTCCCAGAATCTTCATGCTCAGAATGAGGACCAAGACAAGTTTCATCTAAATGTAGCAAAAGGTGATAGACATACATTAATCACTGGAATTATAGGCCAGATTTTGTAATTATAAGTACACATATTAAGAAGAAGCTGAGACTATTATACCTGATATATGAGGTATAATAGTCTCAGATAAAAGGCATGAGTTTTCATTGCTCTTGTCCATTTAACCGAAATGCGGCATATATAATAAATTCAAAACTTTTTCATTTTAAGGACTTGATGAGACAAAAAAATATGTTGAATGATTCATTAAAAGTTTTGTGCTACTTTTTAATGTTTGAGTAACTATAATTGTGAGTTTTTGCCAGCAATTAAACCGGGCAAAATCATGCAAAAACAGGTTTTTGCCAGTTTTTGCCTCGTTTATCTGCAAAAATTGAACTCTGGATGGTAAAAAAAACACCAAAAATTTGTTTCATATAGTGATGTATGCATGTGGGACATGGTATATAAAAAATGTACTGTACCGGTATCTCAAAAACATTTTGAGAACATCAAACTTGGTATAATAATAGGATATGGTGGCTTCATGTGCTGTATATTTTTGTGTGATGTTATTTGCATATTTATAAATATTAATGAGCTTGTTTGCATATTTTGCCTAGATTTTCATTAATTGTGCAGTTTAAATGCAATAAAATGATCAACTTATTTATGAATATTAATGAGCTAATTTGCATATTTTGGCTACATTTCCATTAATCCATTCTGCAGCTTAAATACAAAGGCCTCATAACATGTGGATGCTTAATTATCACCATTGTCTAGCCGTATTTACGTGCAATATATTGGAGAAACCATACATTCACTCGGTCGGACATCCAGGAACATTGTCCCTTCGTCCTCTTTGCACAAGTGTGCGCATTTGCGCAGACTGGTTTTACAAGGCTATTTCCCCTTTGAGACGTCAGCCTGACCAACAGAATTAGGAAATACACTAAATTTGGTACAGATGTAGAGCCTACAATTGAATACTGTTTAAGTGAAACATTTCAATATGAGTTCAGATATGTTAAAAAATGTACTTTTTATGTCAGTTTAAACACAATTTTTTTTACCCAGTGTGTCATAATTACAGAAAAAATAACTTCCTTGAGGAAACCTTGCAGCACATTTTATTTTCACATTTATACCTAGCTGCAATTAAGTTTGCCAAAATACTGTGAACAAATACATAACTGTACTTTTATGACAAATGCATATCTGCCAGCATTTAAAATGAGGAAACTCACACACACCTAAATAATTATCTTCAAAACTGCTGCCAAAGAAAGAATATTATAAGGTCAATCAAGGATATGTACTTATTCCATAAAAGGATTGCTTTATAACATCATAAATACTAGAAATCGACAGGACACAACAAAAATACCTGCATTTAACATTTTCCAAATAAGTTTGTGCTGAACGATTATAAGTAATTTTACAGATTTTCAAAATAAGTTGTTTTGTCAAAACTTTGAACCATTTTTATGCAATATCCTGTATCTTCTGTTAGAAACATACAATTTTTAAAAGCTAAAATTGAAAGCTAAATACACATAGTACTTAAAATAGAAAACAATCAAAATCAGTATTAGGCTTGGATTATAAGAAGAAATGAGAAGGATCTTACTTGTTATGAAGATTTTACTAAGCTTTCAAAATGTTTTGTATTTCAGAAACAACAAGCTATTTTTGATCTGGCATTTACCTGTATGGTCATAGAGTGATCTAGTCAGCAATTTTCTGCAAAATCCCACTGACTCTGCTTTCTCTGCACTGGCTGCCACCAGCTGACCTTCAATTTTCAGAAAGTGTAAGTTTCAAAGTGCTAAGAAGCTCTCAGGTCAAGAAAGAAGGACCCTAGCTTTCAAAGATGTATGTTTACAGGATTAATCAGGAATTCCTATATATTATCAGCCAATTTTGAGGTTTTTAAGGCCAAATTCATGTCTTCTTTCCTGATTTTTGGGTGGATTTTCAGGGTTTCTTCTTCGGGCCTACTTACTTCAATGAGGAAGCATTTATTGGTGCATTTTTATTGCAATTTTCAAACTGCCTTTGATCAAATGCTTCAAGTTTACTTTAATGTCTATCATATCAATTTGGTGGTGTTTTCTTGCCTGTTTAGCTTCATAAACCTGGTGATTTGTGACTATTATATTAAATAATGTTATATGGTGGCCAATTGAAACTGATGTAGCGACATTGCAACAAGCATAGACGCATTATGCCGTGCAAGGCTTCACAATTTCCTGTTCGAAAATTGGAGAAAATCATATCCACCCATGGTTTGAACATATAAAAAAAGTGACTGCTGTGTGATTTGCTATAATTTTCAAGTTGTCACTGCATGAAAATTAGTGGATAAACTTAAAATTGCACCATTTTTGGTAAGCTTATATATTGTTGGCATATAGTAGTGCCCTACGCACAGGCACAACGCCTAGACGTTGATCCACAAGCCTCGGCACACTTTACAGGTTGTCGCTGACTACTACGGCTCCACATCATTCCATAAACCATTAAACAACAAATCAGGGACTTTACTGCTTCAAGATAGAGTGCATACCCTAGACATTCCACAAATCACCTTCGCAACCAGGATCAGCTCCCCGAGTTTCGTACAGGTTACAACGATTAGCAGTAAGTTCCTGTCCAGGGGAATTTCAAGCTAACTCATTTTTTCATGTGAGCATACTAGGCACTGCCAGGGTTCAAACCCGCAGTCGTACCATATAGTCGAACGCCTTATCGATTGAGCTAACTTGACTGCTGAGTAATCCATGCCCCTCTGATATACTGTCTATAACCCTGACCCTGCCCATAAACCTAACCATATCCCTAGCCCTAACTGAATCATAGGCCTAATTTTCATCAGTGCTAACCATAATTTTCACCAATAACCCTACGCAAGACTTGCAACCCTAATATTCATCATCATTTCTACAGGCCAGAGCTTGTAACCCAAATTGTCATTGTTACCTCTCTAGGCTAGGCTTCATTCTGTTATTTTTGTGATAACCCAAGGCCATTTTTGTTTTATTTTGGTTGTTTACTCAGTCATGTTTGCAACCCTAAAGTTGTCTAGATGTGAATTTTCTTCTTGTGCTTATGCAATTTGTTTGTATTTCTGTTGTCTGTGTAGATTATTAACATGGCTGGGGAAAATTCCACCAATCTTGATTAACATGTTAGGCAAAAGCTGAGTGCTGGTGTGTGAGAATGTACCACTTAAATATTGGAGAGGAGCAACATGTGGGTGAGTGCACAATTTTCAATCATACAATTTGTAATTGCTATCAGGAAAAAATTATACCATATATTAATTAGCTTGTTTGTATCTAGCCAAAACAACTTAATATAGAAACATTATGTTTTGAAAAATGGAAAAGTGGCATGTTAATTATACATTAGGAAAGGCTAAAACACAAAACAATTAGATCCTGTTTCATGTCACATTCTGCTGTTAAATTAAATAAACTCCTCAAAAAAGTTTGGAAACTTTCCAAAACGGCTAAGTATCAGAAATATTTGAAATCTATTTCCGTATTGTTTCATATCAATACAATTGTTCTTTTCTGTATACAATGACACCAAACTTGTGATCATAATTTATTCCATGGTTGAGTAACTGTCTTTGAAAGACAAGGAGGTCTCAAACGAAATGTGCCAAATCTGCCATTGTCTGCGCCATTTGCACCAGTATACATGAGAAAGGAATATCACACTGTTTCATTAAAACAATCGCCACTTACCTAAAATCAGTGACGAGTAGAGAGCCCATACGCGTTTACAACAGCATTGCATCTCTTTATCGTGCTTCTTATCAACCTGGCCACATGCACGCTCCTGAGGGATAGCATTCCACTCTTCAAGCAAGATCTGTCCTAAACCAGCCAAGGTTGTTTGATCTGTCACTCTAGTGCCCACACCCGACCAAGTTGGTCCTAGAAATGTCCGAGCTATAATTGGCTAGTCACATTCGTTGAATTCCTTCTTCTATACAGGAAATTATTTACAACTCTTGCCCTGTGTGGTCGAGTGTTATCATCCTATAGAGCAGCGTTCGATCCAAGGTTTCGCAGAAATGGGACTACGACTTGCTGAAGGATGTCATCTCGATATTTGATTGCATTTAGATTTCCATTGACTACAACCAGTCTAGTCTCTCCTGTTATCAATATTATCATATTACCCTTGACATTGACATCCCCGGTCTGACGAAACTTAGCTTTGAGCTTGGAGATCATACTGCGAGAAACCCCTAAAGTTGCCGCAACTTGATTCGCTGGAGTTATGCTAGCCTCAAGCTGACCAATAGCTCGAGCCTAATATCCAGATCTGACAACCGGACCATGGTTGATTAGAACTCTCTTGCAAATGACCACTAAGAAGAAGTGATCAGCAAGAGAAATTGACTTGCGTTCTTCACCTGAAGAACTGTTAATCACATCCAAGCATTTTCATTCACAATGTTTTCACTGATATGAAACAACATGGAAATAGATTTCAAAAATTTCTAATATACAGCTGTTTTTGAAAATTTCCAAACTTTTTTTGAGGAGTTTTCGTATATGTCAATGATGGAGCTATTTTGTTCACAAAATGTAATTTCCACTCGGTAATGTACACGTTTAAACGCCCGAACATGCCGACCGTTTAAACGGATACAAAATTAAACGGTAACTCCCAGCACTAAATTGAAAAGTAGTGGAAAATCAAGGAAATCACATTTTGCACTTTGATCAAAGCTCGCTATAGAATGCTACAACTCTCATTCTTTTTGCTGTTAATTACGTTTACATCCGGTAAATCCACAACTCCTCCCACAGTTTGCTAAACAAAGACAACAACCATAGGAGCATGGTGTTTTGCAGCTACAATGCCAAAGAATATGCATGATACACTCAGGCTAAGTGCTCACACAGTTAATTTTGTAAATGTCTTGCTCGATCATTTCTTTCAATGCTTGCAGGACAGATTGGGGAGTCTGAGGGGATATGCCCCACCAGAAGATGGTGTTTTTTTTTTCAAAGCGAAGTCTGATTGTTGAAGCCATTTGGCGCACATTTTTACCCCCATATTGAATAACACACCTCAAAATGTGGGTCTAACTTACACAATGCATGGAGTTTATGAGGGAGGATGGTCCCTCGATCAAAAGTTGAGGGGATGTGCCCTTCAGAAGTTAGCCCCCAAAATTAATTTTTACACTATTCTTGGTTAAAATAGCACAGACCTCAAAATATTTTCTGAAGTTTTCAAATAAAGACTATAGTTGTGTTTAAATTAATTATTTAAGTTGCCAAATTATGGGTCAGGGCACTCAGGGGGTATGTGATATTGTTCTCTCCCTCCCCCCTGGATTGATGCCCAGAGTAAAACACATTTTATAATTTTTGCCTGCCAGGGCATCACTGTATACTTGTTGTGTGTAATTGTGTATATGGCACATTTTAAGAAACGGTGTGTTTTTAAATTTCTTGACAAAATACATTCACATGGTTATATTTTTCAGATGCAGATTGTTGTCTAATCCAGCAGTTTTGTCAAATTTGGATCCAGAAGGTAAACTTCTGTTTGATTGTAGTGCTCATTATTTTGGATTGATCATTATCAGCATCATCATCTTCTTCCATCATATCATCATAAATTTCATCAACAGCAGCTATAATTACATCATCATATCTCTGCTGTCATGATCGTCATCATCAACATTGCATCAGCATCATCATCATCATACTTTCCATATCTTCTTTGTCGTCATCATTATCATAATACCATCATCATCAGGTGGTGTGCGTTACAGGAATAACTCGTCTGGCATGTTATTTTGTCCAATAAAAGAGAAGACTGGTTTCCTCCGTGCAAAGACTGGCGTCTTGATTTACAAAACCTGATTTCTTGATCCAAAAAGTGGCTATGCTGATCAAGGAACCAGGATTTTTATAGATAAATATAAAAAAATGGATGGTCTCAAATCCCTGCAACAACTAGTGTGGTATATCATATGGGCCTATTGGGTATAGCTATTGTGTATACTACTTACCATATACAGTAGAAATGTACCATATGTTCTATACTGTGGGAATGAATTTCGTAGCTGTCGTAAACACTTGTATGCGCCATTCAATTTGTACACTGAGTGATGGAGCCTAACCAACAGGGCGTATTTAAAACAGTTATGGCGACTCTCCCTATCAAACCCCAGTGATTTTAATTTGTATTCATATTTGATATTAACATACTTGTTTGGTTTGTGATATTCTAAGACATTTTAAAATTTCAAAATAATCCTGTTCAATACATGGCCGACAAGGAAAATTTGTGATTGTATTAAATTTGTGGCGCACAACACCTGATCATCAACAATTTCGTCAGCATCATTGTCATCATCTTCATCAACAACATCATCATCGTCACCATTATCATATATTCATCATCATCATCATTATCAAAATATTAACTTGACTGATGTAATACTTAAAAATGGTGAGCAAAATGTGAACAGTAAATAGGATTTTATTGTACATAAGACATGGAATACAGTGTTTTTCTAACTGGGTGTGAAAATACTGAAGTTGGGGGAGATTGTCCAAAACATGCTGACTATGAGCACAGCAAGTTAGAGGTTGATCTACAAAAGCCTGTGGGAATTGCCTTGAAGGAAGAAATAGCCAACATGTGTCACTTCTGAAATACCTCTCTTTTTTCCATTCAAATTGGTATAACTTGAGGGGAAAATGTCGCATAATTCCGAATGAGGTGTCAAAATATGCTGAACAAGCAGTGGCGTAGCTGCCGGGGGGCAGGGTGTAAGTACCCCCTGGCAATGCATATTTGGGCCCCCAGGCCAACGATATAATTTGAAAATTTTTAAAATTTTGTTAAAAAATGGAACTAAATGAGTTGCTTTTAGGGCGTTACCCCTTGTATTCCTTTTTTTTTTCTTTTTTGCTCTTCATTTTTTCAAACCACCTGGAAAAAATTGGGTCAACCTTTTCGGGCTGTTGAGGAAGGGGCGGCAAAATATTTGTTTGGTGGATTTGGGCCCCGCCCCAGGCTTGCCCCCCTGGAAAAAATCCCAGCTACGCCACTGTGAACAAAATTATCCATCAATTAACCGATTACATTATTTGGTTTAGTGTCTTTAAGATGATGCCTTTGTTTTAAGTGCACAGACGCGTTTTGTTCACACTATTGATCAGTATAAGAGTGAAAATAAGAGCTCGTTTACCAGGACTCAATTTGGGAGAAAAGTAAGTCGGGTTCAATTTACTCAGGATCAGGACTCACTTTACTCTAAAACAGAATTCGTTTTATAGCAACAGTCAGTATTTAAGCCAAAGGTCATATACATTGTATCCAATGGCATAGTTCAATAGCCTACAGTCAACAATAATACTCAAATTCTGACCTCAAAATTGCAGAGAACCCCATATTTGGTTCACCATTTCCTATTTTATGCATGGATTCAGACAAAAAGTGTAGCCTAGTATCATGACTTTCATTCTCAAAGGGCTTCAGTGGGCAAGTAACAGGTCTGCAAAATGAGGCCCCTAGCCTGTTGCTAATCAATATTTATGAGATTGTACAATCATTTATGCCCGGGGGGTACTCAGTACAAATGACCATACGGGACGTGCCGCAAACATGGGTAGCATTTTCAGCCTTCTGGTATATCAATGACCCTTTTTCAAAGCCTATTTTGGTATATGAATGGGTCCTTTTTCAAAATTTTCTCAATTTTTTCGGAAAATAGCCCAATTTTTCCTTAATTTAGCCAAAATTTTCCCAAAAGTTTGGGAAAATTTGTAACTTTTGAAAATTTTGACTTTTGGTATATCAATGGGTCCAAATTTCTTGAAAAATTGGTATATTTATGGGTCTACTTCCAAAATCTCAGCGGCCCCTCCCTACCCAAACCAAACTTGGGTTCCCCCCCCCCCCCCGGGCATTTATGAGATTGTACAATTATGAGCAGTAGCACCCATGAGTGTAATTTCCCTTGCGGATTTAATAAAGTGTTACTTGACTTGACTTGACTTGATCAGTGTCCCGTTTCCAAAATTGGGTAACTTGTGTTAGGCAGGTCGTCGGTCGCATTGCATACAGTTCTATTCAATGCAACACGCTTTTTGAGAAAATCACAATTGAAAATTCTGTTGTTGATTTGGCTTCATACTTAATTATATATTTCTTGATAGAATTTCCATGACAGGGTATTCTTTATAAAGAAGAGATTTGAAAGTTGCATTTTGGTGAAATTAACATGTCCATCTTTCAAGTAACATTATTTAATATGATGTTAAATTTACAGCTATGTATGTGAAACAACTTTTGTTTACTCTGTGGCTATATTATGCTGCAGTCTCACTATGCTTTTCTTTTTATGTATTACCATGGGATTTGTGTATTGGTTAAGAACAACTAAGCTGTGATTATAGATCTGTATCCGTCATTATTTTTCATTAGCTTTGTCTTCTCTCCACTTATCTCCATGCCATATCTGGTTGATGATATGTCCAGCCGCTTTACAAGGTCTGCCAGCTCTTCTTCGTTTCCTGCTAGTCCGTCAATGTCGTCAGCAAACATTAGGTTTGTGATTGTTTGGCCTCCTATGCTGACTGTTCCACAATGGTCTTCTAGTGCTTCAGTCATGATTCTTTCCAAGAAGATATTGAACAAGGTAGGAGATAGCAGGCAACCTTGACGTACGCCAACTGACGTGTGAAACCATTCTCCGATTTTGCCTTGTGCAAGTACTGCGATGCTGGCTTTACTGTACAGTTGCTGGATTGAATTGATTAGCTTCTGACCCATGTTGTAGCTCTTCATTGTGGCCCACAATGCGTTGTGCCATACACGGTCAAAGGCCTTCATGAAGTCAATGAACACATGGAAGATGACCTGCTGGTGTTGGTTGTATTTTTCACCCAGGACACGCAGATTAAATATTTGCTCAGTTGTGCTTCTTCCACTCCTGAAACCGGCTTGCTCCTCCGAGATAATTTCTTCTGCCTGTGGTTTTAGCCTATTCAGTAATACTTTTAGCATGACCTTACTGACGTGACTTATTAAACTGATGGATCTGTAATTCTAGCATTGTTGCAGATTGCCTTTCTTGGGGAACGAGATGATGAGCGACTGAGTCCATTGTTTTGGCCAATCACCAGATTGCCATATCTTATTGCAAATGACTGGGAGGATGTCAATTGTCATTTCGCCTCCATGCCTGATGAGCTCAGCTGTAACATTGTCTACCCCCGGAGCCTTTCCAATCTTAAGTGATTTAATGGCTTTCTCCACCTCTTCCCTCAAGACGGGAAAGTCATCATTGTTTGATGATTCCTGGCTTGTGGTTACACCAGGATCTCCATTTGTCTGGTGGTTGTAAAGGTCTGAGCAATACTCTGTCCACCTCTTTAGTATGCCTTCTTCTTCTGTGAGACAGTTCCCCTCTTTGTCTTGGATGGTGTTGACTCGTGGCTGTCTAGGTTTTGTGAGGTCTTTGACAATCTGAAATGCTCTTCCGCTGTAGTTTTTCTCCAGGCTTTCCTCCAGCTCAGTACAGTGTTTCTGGATCCAATGAGTCCTTAGCTTTGTTCATACTTCTCCTGATCTCCTTGTACCCTTTGGTACCTGCTGGTGTATTCTTATCATTCTTTAGCTTCCTCCTTTTGTCACACATGCCAATATGTCCTCGGTAACCCATGGTTGTGTTTTCCTGCGATGTTGAATTTTGATGTCAGCATTTCGGCACCGGCATTGTCATTGAGCATCAACAAGGGAGCAAACTTCCCACCAACTGTTGCTTTGAAGGAAGCAAAGATGTTGGGGTCCTTCAGTCTGTCCAAGTTGAACTTGATCCTGGTGCTCTTGGTCTTTTTGGTATTCTTTAGTCGGACTCGGAAGTTTAATATCACCCTGTCATGGTTGCTTCCAATGTCTGCACCTGGGTAGGTCCTTGTTGTCTCTTTGTTGATTCCTGACTGAAACCGCTTCTGCATCAGTATAATCGATCTGATTATGGTATCGTCCATTTGGTGAGTGCCAGGTCCAGCGGCGAGGTGGCTTGTGTTTTCCAAGAGTGTTGGCAAGTATCATGTTGTTAGTCTTGTAAATTCCAACAGCCTTAGCCCTCTTTCATTGGTGTACAGTATTGCAAGAGGGGCCGCAGACTTCCTCACACAGTCTTGCAGTGCATCCTCGCCGACTTTTGCATTCCAGCCACCCTGGATGATCAAAATGTCCTTCTTTTTTACTTTGTTGATGACTTCCTGCAGTTGGGTGTAAAAGGTTTCCACATGTTCATCATATAGTCTGAAATTGGCACATAAACCTGGATTATTGTGATGTTAAATGGGGCTGCTTGCAGGTGACTACAAGTTTTCTCTCAACTATTGTGATCTTGGGCAAGCAAAACAATTTTGTTTGGCTACAGCATCCCTTCAGTATCTCCCACGAGGTGCTGGACATACTCTAAGTACAGTGTGTGCGCGGCTGTCCCGGTAATTTCCTCTTCCCATGTGGTGGAATACAAAGGGCATTTCTTTCACAGGCTCGTTGTCTTCAAGATGCAGTATATGGCCGAGAAATTTGAGTTGATGAATCTTGACTCTGGCAATGAGTGGAGTGGTGTTGGTCAGATTGTAGATCGTTTAATTTGGAATCTGATCCACACACTTAATGTTTAAATATGACTCTGTAGCAAGATGTTGCAAAGGCATTGATCTTGTTTTCCATTGATTTTTGTTTCAACTGGCAGGGATGGGCTTCTCCAAAGTCGTTCCATTTTCCAGAAAGCTGCCCAGGCTAGTGCTTTTCTTCTTTTTAGGTCTCCAACACTAGAGCCCATTTTGGAACCCACGTACTTGAGGTCGATAACTTGGTTGATGGTATGTACCATAGACTTCAAGTGCTGGCTGGTTTGCAGTCAACTATTCTGCCTTTGGTGCGCTGATGACATAACGCAAGAATGCTTTGACATCATCAAATGGTTGCATTGTGCTGTAATGTGCATGGTTTATATCCAGGGTTTACATGTGCAGTTGCTGTAAATGGTGATAAAGTCGGTGGTATTCAACAGCAACGAAATAGCCCTTCGAGTTTGTTTTCCCTGTTTGTTCTTCTTCGTCATTTCCGTTTTCTCCAACTCTCTCTCCCTCATCCCTCTCTTCCTAGCTTCTCTTTCATTCCCATTATTTGTTTGCATTTTTTTTTCATTTCTTCCTCTTCTTTCTTCTTCCAGCCCTCTCACTCTCCATCTCCTCTCCTCCTCCCTCCCTCACTCTCTACCTTCTTTCTGCCTTTCTTTCTGGCTGCTTAACTTTCTATGCAGTGGTGTAGCCAGGACTTTGCCAGGGGCAAGGGAAGGCAACTTTCAAGGGGCAAAATTTTACTAAAATGATCAAAAATAGGCAAAAAAAGAAAAGAAAAAAAAGAATTAAATATCTTAAATATCAGGGCAGGAAGCATTTTACAGAGGCAAGATTCTAACAGGGGGCGGCTACCTCCACCCCTGCCAATCTCTACCGTAAAATGAAAATTTGTGTAAACACTTTTATATAGTAGAGCTGCAAACCTAAAGGCATTGTGTACTTTCAGTAGAAGCATGAGAGTTTCCACACATCAAGTTAAAGATCCAATGTCGATTTTAGGACTTGGAGCTATTTTGGATTTGACCCCTAGTAAATGCTAGATGTCACGGAAGGCCATACAGGGGTGGACAATTGAAATTGCTCCAATCTTGTCATCTGATCACAAGGATTAAAATAATGTATAGTTTGTGCTATATATGACATATCGTTATGGAGTATACAAAATCCTCATTTTGGGTCAAAAATGTGACTTTTTTAGTTGTACACGGTAAAAATTTCAACTTGGTTCAATTTTGACAAATGCGGTGGCAAATTGTTTGTAAAGCTGACACAAATCAGAAAATGAATAGTTTTTCATATATGTGCTGTGTTCACTGACTGAGATAGATGGCAAACAAGGTCAAAGGCCATATAGGGGGTCATAGGCCACTGTTAAACTTTAACTTCAATTGCTCGTTCAATTGAGAAGGTGAATTCTATACTATTTTTATTCTTATATCAAATACTTGGCTTATATCATGAAGAGCAATTTGACACCTTATTTGCCAAAATCGAAGTGAGTTGAAATTATTACCCATGTACGTCATTTTACCCCAATATGCGGTTTTTGTGCAACAACTCCATAATAGATGGCACAGTATATAGCACAACACATTGTTTTAATCCTTCTAATCAGAGGAGTAATTTGGTATGTCTTTCAACAAGATCGGAGGAGTTTTAATTAGTGACCCATGTATGACATGTGACCTCTAATGGTCACCAGGAGTTAAATCAAAAATGGCTCCACATCTTAAAATCAACATTTTATTTTCATTTTCTATTATAATTGTTAACAACCACAAAAGTGTCCTAGAGGGGTATTTGTGGGTTTGCTTCCCTCAATTCAAGCCCCAGGGTCCAGCATTGTTTTTTAAGAACAACCTGTTCAGCGGGTACATACTAATGCACCAATTAGCTAATCTACTGGCTTGTATTGGAATCCCTGTACGTACATGCACTTCAAAATAAAGGGACAGAAATTTATTTTTGAATGTGTACATGTGTGAAATAATCCCAAAGGAAATCTGTTGGTGGATACTCATCAAAATTGTTAATATATTATTTCATGTAAAATGTTGAAATTTCAATTGTTCAATCCTCAGAGTAAAAAGATAAGATAATTGAAATTACACCCTCAGAAAAATCACCATTTCTGCACTCTACAAAATGCATGGATGTAGGGTGTGTGGTGGTGTCTGTTTGGGGCATTTGTAATCACCACTGAACCTCATGGGGAACTGGGCCCATCCCAGCTTTGGCTGCAAATAACAAAAATACAAATTCAAGTGTGTCTCATATAGAGGTTGTATTCTGTAACCCCTTGGATAGTACCATCTCATAGTGTGTATGAGTATGTCCATGGTATGTCGATTCACTGCATGCATGTGTGTCGTCTGGAGGCGCTTACAGGCAGGGGTATAGGCATATAGTATGCGACGTAAGTGTAACTTGCTTTCTGGGGGTGAGGGGTATGTGTGTACATTGTGAATTGATGTTTTAATTTTCATTTTTAACATGCTGCATGTATTTTTGTTGTTTTCAGGGGACAATCCTGTAGATATGGCTGGAGATCCAACTTTCCTCTATCCAAAGGTGTGGCTTTTCAGGTTGGAGCAACATGCTGGAGATGGTCGAATAGCAACCAGGGGAGTCAATTCAACTATATAGCATTGGAGAGTTTTTGGCAAGACCCACATTTGATGGCATATGAACAAAATATTTGTGTCCATGGAGCATGAAGCAGCATTTTAATGATTTCATTAGGCCTCTGGTTGTCACCAGTTCCAAAGCTCATGGCCTGCATTTCCTCTGCACCAGCTAGCTTTGTGGCTTGTGGCATCAGATCAGAAAGAGTACACCAACCATAATACACATACAATTTTTGTATTGTGATGTTGTGGTTTAAGTGCAGAATCATGCTGACAAAGTCAGCATTTAGTCTCTGAGCATTCCGATGGCTCAATATCTCCTGCATCTTGCATTTTTCTTGATATCTCCTGCATCTTTCATTTTTAAGACTCGGTATTCAGATGAATTAAAGTGTAGACTCATCACTTGTTACGTCTTCACCATTGATTATTGAATTTGCAACATTTTGCAATCATCTTCATCATCATACAAGTGTTTATTGTAGTACTCACCATGGGCATTATGTGAATCAGTTGATGTAATCTGGCAAAATGTACATTGAAGGTCATGATATCATTCAAGATGGGCTAATCAACTTCTTTAATACTATAACTTTCAAATGCCTTGAAGAAATTACACATGTAAACATTCCATTTAGTTTCACTTTAAGGGGATACTACACCCTACCCAATTTTGTGCCTATTTTTTGCAGTTTTCTCCAAAATTATAGTGCATTGGGGCAAGTAAGATATGTATATTTATAGGAGCAAGGACTACATACTGCACTGGACATTTTATTGTTGGGGTTGTGGAGGTACAGTCAAAAATGAGGGAAAACCAATATTTGATCAATAAATCAATATCTACTTGCTGAATTTTCAGTACAGTAGTTGTAGCCCTATAATATACATATCTAACTTGTCACCAATGTGTTATACTTTAGAAAAATGCAAAAATAGGCACAAATTGAATCAAGTACCCACTTAACTCATTCAAATCATGCCCTAAGTACTACTAGGAGTAATCTTATAATGCCTGTTTGTTCCAACTTACAATATTACTGCTGGCAAATGCAATTTCCATTATAGTACAAGTGTTATAACTAATTTATTTAGATACCCCAATAATTTTTTCATTTTCATTTAAACTTGTTTATATCTGCCCCGGATATCTGCTAACACCTAGGGATATGGTCACACATTGGCTTGTGGCCTATGTGGTTTTTTTCAAACTCTAATACACACAGGTTAAATTGCTCGAATATACATTAACCACACTTAAACAAACACAATGCAATTTGTAGGCAGCAGTGTAATCGTTCCCAATATTGCAACATTGAATCAAACAACTTTACAAACATCCAACTCCATCCCATCCCCCGTGATTTTTTGGCATATTTGTAATGTTTACACATGTCACAACTTGCACCTAAATGGAATCAGCCAAATTGGTTGTGTTTGTAGGTAAACAGAGCAAAGTTCGACATAAAGTCATAATTCAAGAATTATGACTTTGGATGTCCTCCTATAGAACTGCGTGTTAAACAGCCAAAATAACAAGCAGTATTTACGCGTTATTTCAGCTCAAAATGGACAGAAACCATTCCGATAATTATCACTAGTATTATTTCAGCATTTTTGAGTATATAATGACAAATTAAAATTGGAAGTAAATTGTACATTAAGCCTTTAAGTGGTCTATGAATCACTGAATGTTCATTGTTCATTTAAATCTAGTAATGGTGCCAATATTCAAGCCAATGCAGGAGTTTTGATTATCATGTATTTATGCTGAAATTGCAGCTATATGTGACTGATATGATGACAGTAAAAGTTCTGTTATTTATTATTTATTTATTTATTTATTTATTTCTTATTTAACCTGGGGTGACCAATCAATGCACTGGCACTAGCTGTTCGCCCTTGGTTCCCCGGTGACCTAAAAAGCCTAGCATATTTGCAGCTCTGGTGCATTAAACAATTGAACTTTTAAGTTCAATTGTAAAAGCCCAATTAGTACAGGGTACTATTGGATATTTTTGAGTTAGCATCTAGTTTTCCTACATAATACATTTTTGGCATCTTTACACCTTTAAAGGATAAAATTAGAATTGATTCCATTTTTTCTATGCCCCTACCGAGGGCAATGAATAAAAAAGTCAATTGTCATAATGCACTAGGGTGCTTAGTTAAGGATTTATAGAGTAAATAAGGTCAAATGTCAAAATATCTCATGCACAGAAGTCAAATTTTCAAAATGCACTGATTCAATCGAAATTTGTCTTAAATTACTCCTCTCGGCAAATAGGATAATAATTTATTTGAGAAATTTATAACCTCAGAATCGGATGAAATTGTGGGTCAAATGTTATGCTTTATATATATTTCTATTGGACTTGACTGCATGAACTCTGAAAGGGACATTATGACCAGGGTTGTAGCTAGGACATTTTGAGTGCTGGCAGCATTTGATGACAATCTTGCATACATGGTAATTTGTTGTCAAAATTGATCAAATTTTTGCAATTTTGGACTGAGTGGTGGGTTACAATGCCAAAATTGCAGCTGAGTGATGTAGCTACAACCCTGATGATGAAAATACAAAAATGCACTTAAAGTGAAATTTGAGACCTGACCATTTTTTTATTTTAATCTCTGTGTATGTAATTTTGGACATTTGACCTTAACTCCTGAACTAAGCACTGTAGAAAATTATGACAATTGACTATTTTTTTTACTCCCTGTGATGAGGATTACAACATAATGGGACTATTTTGGAAGTTTTGCCTCCACTGTGACTTGACCCATTAACATACCGAGGGCATAGAAACAATCAAATTCTTATCATTTCAGGTTTAAGTATGCCAAAAAACATTGGTTCCACTAAATATTATGCATGTCCACTAAAAATTGAAGTACTTTTAAATTGATTCAGACCTAACTTATTGGCTGGAATTGATGAAAGAAACATTTTGGCGTTTAAATAATTTTAATCGGACGTTTCCAGAGATATGGCCTTTCAATTAGTGTCACAGTTTTATATAGGGCTGCTAGAACATATTAAAAAGTTTAAGTCCAAAATGGAATACTAAACAGAAAGTACAATTTTAAGGTGCTTTTTCTTAATGTATTTATTAACTAGCATTGTCTGGAACATTATATTTGCATGTATAACCACATGAAATAAGATCATCCTAAAAATTTAAACGATTTTGTGCATGGTCTAAATATGCATTCTTTTTGCACCAATAAATCTATGTCTGCTTTCAGTGCGCCAAAATTCAAAATAATTAAAAAATCTTAAGTGGCATTTTGACTGCAAATTTTTGTTTTGTTTACACCACATTTGCTGGCGTGAACAACATACCGAATGGCAGAGTTGTGCCGCGTCACGCAACGCGAATCGTGCACGTAATCACAATATTTCGCATTCGCGCATTTCTGATTCATTATTTCCCGCCAATTTACTAAGCTGTCTTGAGCCATGTGACTTTTTAGAGTTGAAAAGAGTGAAACAAATCAAGCAAAAATACAAGTAAATATTAGAAAGTTGTATTTTATCACTTTCAAGTGAAAGAATACATCTTAATGTTGATAAATATCAAGAAATCTCAAATTCGGGGGTGAACGAATGTGTCTTCCATTACTCTGGCCTTAAATCTTCAGTTTTTCAAACGAAAAGTTCCTGACATTTTCGAGAAAATTGTAAATTTTTTGCCTAAGTGACGTACCGTATAAACTGTATGCTTATTTCACTATTCGTTGTATGTCTTGTCTGAACATCCCATCAGCTGTGTGTAGCTCCACCAATAACCATGATAAATAATACACGCATTGTCGCCGCTGTACGTCGACTTGACACATAAACTGTGTATATATTGCTATTAGTCTTGGCATCTTGTTTGAATTCCATCAGCTGCGTGGAGCTCCCAATATCCATGGTAATTATAATTGGCGAGCTAGATACACGCATTGTAGGCACTGGAATGAAATACCAGTTTTACTTCATTTGTTTAGCTCGAAATAAAAAGGGGCAAAGCGATCAGTAGCTATCAGTGAAAACTAACATTTAAATAGGAATCTATTTTTATGCAGATAACACATTATTGCTTTAATCTTTTGTAAATTACACCTATAATGATTTATTGAGAACTTTTGATGTTGTGTGAAATACATATACTTTGTATTTCAAACTGTACCATTTATGTGGTGAAAGTTTTATAAATTATTGAGGGATTGATTATCATTAAAATGTATACATGTGCTTATACTTAATGTATTTGAAAGATGGGTATGTATTCAAATTAGTCCCATGAACATGGCAGATGCTAAAATGCTGTGTGGATATAGCTGTTGAAAATAGTATCATCTGTTCGTAGAGTATTCACAATTAAAAACGAATGATACATTTGTTTTATCCATTCAGAATACACCAATTATGGTTAAAACAGCATGAATTGAATGTGCTGATCCCTTTTGATATAATATTACTGTTTATGAAACATTTATATATTATGTGTATACATATGAACTATGAATAATAAAAGATAAGAAAAACTCATTTATACCAGTGTTCCTGAATTTAGTTTTTTTATACAGAGTATGAAGAGTATTCACCAAAATCATCCTTAGTGCAGAAATAAGGATTGGCCATACATATTATGTTCTTATCATTGGGAATGAGGACAATGTCAGTAGCTGCTCTTTGTTAGTGTAAACTGTGACTGTCTATGTTGCAAAATGTACCTGTGGGTCATGCCGGAGGAGCATCACCCCTCATCTTCGGCTGAAAGGTCATTTAGGT
>NC_092628.1:37805439-37847515 GCF_039555335.1 Amphiura filiformis
CCCGGTCTCCGTTCTGCAAATAAAA
Source organism: Amphiura filiformis (assembly GCF_039555335.1). Taxonomy (NCBI): domain Eukaryota; kingdom Metazoa; phylum Echinodermata; class Ophiuroidea; order Amphilepidida; family Amphiuridae; genus Amphiura; species Amphiura filiformis. The sequence goes on from NC_092628.1 coordinate 37,805,465, forward strand.
CTCTCCTTTTTCAACCTAAATCATCGCGGTCATGGGGTGATCGTGCCTTCTCTGTGGCAGCCCCTCGCATATGGAACAGTCTTCCCAATTTTATTCGCAGTTGCTCGTCAATCGAGTCATTCAAATCCATACTCAAGAAGCATTTTTTCGAGTTTGCTTATGAGCTGGATTAATTTGTAGTATACTTTGTTATTTTTTGCTTCATGTATCTTGAAATGTTCTTTTGTTGATTGCATTTTGTTCCTTGTTTCCATTTTTCCTGCTGGTATTTTGCTCTGTATGCGCCACGAGCGTTTGTTGCGGATTTGAGCGCTTTACAAGTGTACATATTATTATAATTATTATTATTAAGAATCATCAGTTGAGATTCCTAAAGAGCATTCTTCGTCTGCCAGACAAAGAGCCTGCTAGGCATGGTCTCTATATACCACCTCATGCCAAAAGGAGATCTGGACGCACTTCCAATTCAACCCACATCCAACGTATGCTAGGGTGGGTTACGTTTGTTGAAAACACGATTCAAACAGAACAGATAGAGATTAGACGCACTTGTTAAAGATCGGTGTGAATGGAGTAATTTTGCGGCCGCCTGTTCCAAAGCAGAAGTGTATGTTATCACACGAGTTGGGCGCAGCCCAACGAGTGTGATAACACACTTATACATTGGTTACAAACATATATCAACTTGTACCCCTCATTATCACTGTAATTGATGTTATGTCTCGAAAATCATAACATTATTCACAGGTGGTCTGATAACACACTTATACATTGGTTACAAACATATATCAACTTGTACCCCCTCATTATCACTGTAATTGATGTTATATTCACAGGTGGTCTGACAGTTCTGTGTGTTCCCTGTCGTGTGCTCCCAACGATTATCATTGCTGGAGTGGATGTTATCGCAGATATCATGATTATTATCGCTGGAGTGGATATCAGATATAGCCTATTCCCTCAACTTTCAGCACACTCTTTGAGTGAATTTCCTCCGTTCATATCACAAAACACCGCATACCAATGTATAAGGATAGTTATGATGTTTGTGGATGTTTCCTTCGTCAATTGGGCGTATAATGTCGGGTATGATGTTTAGTATTGCCTGCAATTGGTGTAAGATAGGTATACCAATATATATAGGTATAATATGTCGTATTGGATCACCCATGTGTGTGTGTTTGTGTAGTGCAGTATAGTCGTGTGCTTCTTTTCAGATTTTACCCTTCGTTTGTACACTACCATGACTACACTGAAGTGTGGTCTTTTTTGAGCTTTTCATATCATTCCACTTCACTCGAAAACAGTGCATTTGGCTTCGTGAGCCAAAAATTATAAGATCTTTTGAAGCCCTTACATGGTGATTTATTCTTCAGAATCGTTTGGAATGTGTGTTTTATTTGGCTGAATTCATTGTACTTGTAATTTCCACGTAAAGGATTTGAGCTTCATCAGCAGGAAGTTTGATAAAGACTGTTTCATATTGCCAGATCAATTCGCTATTGGGTATATACTGCAATCAGCTGGCACAGCAAAGCCTGAACCTGTTTGGGATCGGTTAACTCTTTCTGATATATTCCTTATCCATTTCCTCGCCAAGTTTTAAGCTGAGTGCCGCTTATGTGATGTTTTCTGATATGATTTTGGTTTCCTTTTTTTTGAACTTCTTAAATTTGGCGACGTGCTACTCTTTTTGGTTTCGCCATTTTACATTGTTGATCAAATTCGCATCGTACATCCTACGATGCAATGTGCTATAGCAGCTCAACAATCGTTTCAAGAATGTTTTGCTGTATGTAAAATCAACCGTTTTTTGATAAAAGAAAATGATATATTACTACTGAGACACACAAACGCACACCCACTCCACACCCTACCACTCCACCACCCCCACACAAAAATAAAAACCCTACCAAACTCCGTCTCCAGAATGCAAATGCAGATTTGTATCTTGTTACAGCAAAAGCAATCAAGATGGTAAACATTTGGATTGACAGTAAATAGTTTAGTAGGAATTAAAAGTACTTACAGTCTTTACACAATAGATTATTTAATAATTTCAAAAGCGAATAATTAAAGAAAAATAGCAAATTGCAATGTCGTAAAGTGCAGGATAAGTAGTCTAGTTTTGCTAGTCTTGCATTTCACATCTGTTCCAAATTTAAGTGCAAGACTATCATATGTCAGTATGGTGAGTATGCTTCGACTATATTTAAAAATACGTATTTGTAAATAGGCAGGAGCCCCGCTTTGCACTGCCATAATAGCTTGTAGACAGTTAGTCTCGAAGTGACCGTCTACATTTGAATGCAAAGGCGGTAAACAACGCGAGACTGTTCAGCAAAATTGTCTATTTTGTTCAACTTTGTGATTAAATTGTAAACGTTTCCGGCGAAAAATATTTTTTTCCCGTCGGCAAATACTTTCAAAATATTTTTTTGATAACATATAATAATTTTGCTATTCAATTAAAGCCATATTATAACATTTGCTGAGGAAGACGCCCTCACTGAATTTTTAAAATTCCTTTTTTTACACGATTAAATAATTTTATTAAACCAATATACCCTATGTATATTTTGTCAAAATCCGAGATTTTGAATAAAATGCCTGAACCGGCGCTTTATTATTACGATGGAATTATTAGTCGAACGCATAGCCTACACGATGTTCATAACACACAGTACATACACGGCGTGCGGGACGGTGATATACACAACAAAGGGTCGTACCACAACATGACCGAAGGAGGGGTACGAAGTAGGGACAGGTGCGCTGGTGGTAAATTCAATTTGCTTTGCTTTGCCGTAGTTGTTCGGCTCAAAAATAAAAGGGGATATATCTGACAGTAAAAGCTAAAAATTTAATGTAAAGAAAAGCTAATCTATTTTGTATGAAAATGTTATAATATGGCTTTAATACTATTCTTTTCAATGGCATGATGATTTGGTCACGCTTGCTGGTCTTGGTTTGTCGTGCCCATGGGTCACGTGCGTATACATATTTATAAATATAGTCGAAGGTAGCTGTATATGTGATGCACGTGACGATAGTCTTCCACTCAAACTCACAATGAGTGCAGACTCTCGTAAGTGCTACTTACGTTAGACTTGTATGCAACAGCTTTTAGCTCATCGTAAGTGCCACTTACGTAAGTCTTGCAGACAATAACTGTTGGTTTATCGTAAGATCCACGAGTCACACCCCATTTCACCCCGTCATCTAGCATGACCAAGCGAGGATATAAACCTCATAGTCCATATTTATAGCCCGTATGGCTATCTAGATCCACGAGTAAGGGTCGGTTCATAGTGAATATTCGAAGGCGAATATTCGTTGTCGAATACTTTTTGTGACGTCAAAATATATACGGCAACGAATAAAATATGATGACACGCCGAGTTGAGTCGGATTAAATATCGCGCAACTGATAGCGAGATACTATTGATTTATATGAAAGGCTCGAGGTCACCTGAATATCGTTCGACGAACGATGATTTCAAAAATCCCCAATGAAAATTAACCTGCACAGTTGTGCAAAATACGTCTGGATAGTTCCAAAATGGCTGATAACGAACTGAAAGAAAACGTTATTAGTGCGGTACAAGCGTACCCATTTTATATGACATAAAAGTAAGGGACTATATAAAGACGTCCAGAAAAAGGAAAATGCCTGGCAGGCAATAGCATTCCAATGCTGTAGTGATGGTAAGTTATGTTTTATGCAAATAATATGATATTTAGGCTTACAAACATAACCTACAAGTGAACAGTTCATTGTTTGCTAAATCCAAGCGAGATCACCCGAAAATCTATGCAAGAGAAATTTCTACTGCTGCTGATGAAAAATCCTACAGTGCGTTTGGAGGTTTTTTCTTCACTTTACCAGTAGGCCTAATAAATTCATTAAAAAAATAAAAATCAAATAAACATTTAGAGCGAATGTTTTTACTCACTGCTCATCTGATCCACTTTCCCAGGAAATATCGATACTCCTTTTTTTTCCTGACTTTCCAGACATAATTATGAGTAAACATCAAAATTAATGTTTACAAAACAGTCAAATATATACATTCGTTTGCATTTTGTACATTAATATTAATAATGTACAAACATTAAAAAAAAAAAAGGCCTAAGAGTATGTCTATTTTTAATCATATATTAATTCCGCCATGCCCAAACATATTTTATATATGAAATCGTGTAAAAACTGACCCCTTGTAAATCTATGGAACCCCAAATTCCAATCAAAAATAAAAACAACTTTGTTATCAAAATACACTAGGACTATACATTGTATTACAGGAATTTAATAGATGGTGCATTTTAATAAATAAATAGATTAACACGGGTAATGGACGAGAAATGTTTGGCAATACCGGATTGACCACATAGGCAGTGAATAAAGAAATTAATAAAAATAAAAATAAATTAAATGAGAAAATGAAAGCAAGGACATTTGGTGAAGTATTGTTTTAGAGTGCGAAGGAGTCCTACATGTTATCCTGGCCCAGGACACTGATTAATGTAAATTCGACCCATAGTTATTTTATCTACTTTTGCCAGCATTCAACCTGTTCAAGGTGATTTATGCCTATTTTAAATAAAATTCCGAAATCTGAAGTATCAACGTTGTATCGTGCACAAATTATGATCCGAGACTATTTCATTTGACACGGTTGTATATGGATTTCAAAAGATCGGTCCTATTTTAGATATCGATTAGAGAATTACAGCAAGAGACTTTGAGGATGCCGTAATCCTCTTGACCATCAACCAATCAGATAGACATATTTCAGAAATATATTCGTAGAGTTGAAACTTGTTCAACTCTTGAAATATATATTTCAAGTAATCTCGTTTCACATTTAGCAGCAATAAAGTCACGAAGGGCGGTAATGCTAATATACGATTTCAGTCAAATATTGGTGCAAATATACGATTTCGGTCAACTATTTGGCTATTCTTTGCCGAAAATTATGAAATGTATATCAGTAACAACTCTTAGGAGGGTTTTCGAGTAATTTTAACGAAATAATGAGGTAAAATAAAAGAAAACCCACTTACAATTTTGGACTTGACGCTTAACTGAAATCGTTGTCCTACAAGCACATGTTAAATGGCTCGATTCACATTTGGTATAAGTTGGGACATTGTCAGATTGTGTGAACATTACAAATACAAACAATAAGGTTGAAAAAGAAAAAGCCATTTAAAAATGAATTTAAAAGATCGTCTATTTGTAGCTTTATGACACTGAATAGACCAAATATCTGCGGATATTACTTTTTAAAAACTCAACGCATTACTATCTAGGCCTATAATTATAATTATAATGTTATACTTGATTAGATAACAATTAGCCATGTGTTTGATAATTACAGAAAATTAAATATGTAAAATTGCTTCTCAAAGCAAATTAAATTACCTGGAATATGATTGTATGGTGTTAAAGTATGCAGTTTAAAGTGAATTGTAAACAAAATGTGAAAAAAGAAATGGCCCTCTTGCATTATATGACCACTGGGGGTCACTTATATTCAATTTGCTCCTCCTGATCATCCTCCACCCCGCAAATTATGCAAATGTTAATAATGTTTACAATATGTATTATGCTTACTGTATTGGTCTCATCACAAGCTTTAGTTTGACACCAAATTTAACTACATAGGCTGTAGGCCTCCCAGGGTAGGCCTATATTATGAACCCCAAAATGTTACATCTCCACTTAAAACGCATGGTCACTTATTGACTTATTTATTGACTTATTTATTTCTTTATTAACTTATTAATTAATTTATTCATTTTTATTTTCAGATATTAAATCATGACAGTAGTTCAATATTGAGTTTACCTATTATTTTATTGACTACGTTATAGAAATTCTCTCATTTTTGCTTACCTAGGTCAACGGGCAATACTTGTTAACAGTCGGGCAACGCTGTGAATTGTAGAAATATATCTTTCTCCGGTTCATAGTTTTATATTCGAAGCCGCATGTATTTTGACGACCAAAAAGTATTCGAAGCCGAATATTCGCCTTCGAATATACACTTTGAACCAGCCTTAACATCCCATTCCACCCCGTCATCTTAGCATAACCAAGCGAAGATGGGAGAGTTATAGTCCAAGTCAAGATTCATTCCCGGGGAGGGGTTCTCAAGTGCAGACTATCGAAAGTGCCACTAACGTTAGACTTGCAGGTAACAGTTGTTGGTTCATTATTAGTTTGAAGGCAACAGCTGTTGGTTCATCGTAAGTGCCACTTACGTTAGCCAATTTAGAAAAATGCAACTTTTGTTGATGAATAAAATTTCATAAATGGCTATATGATTACTCACTGAACCATAAAAAATGTTTGAAATGTGTAAAAATTAATTCATGAACCTCTAAACTTAAGTTATTTTCATAAAAAACAAAAAAAAATATAGAAACATTCCTTTTAGATTAATTTTCTTCAAGTGAACGAGGTCTGAAACCAAAAGTCATGCATAAAAAGCCTATGTAGAAAAGTGCAACTTTTTTTGGCCGAAAATTTTTATAAATGGCTTTATTTCTCAGTGAAGAGAATTGATCAAACCGTTTTTGGATTATACCAAAAATTCTTAGGGGCGGCTTATTTTTTTGGAACCGTTTATTAAGATCTACCAAATTTTAAAAACATTCAACAAAAATGGTTGAAAATGCTCAATTTTGGAGAACGTAATCAAATAAAATTCATAATTTTCACCCAAATTTCAACCATTTTTGGCTAACCTGGTCAAAATTCAAAACCATTTAAGAAAAACTAATTTTGTACTTTAATATGTGGACCATGAATAAATGGGTAAAAATTCATCAAAATCATGCATTTTTTTAAAGATTTCTTCAAAACTTAAATCATAAATTTGACGTCATATTTGGGTGTCTTTATTTGGGTTTTTTTATGTGTACTTTGGACCAACAATTTAACAGTAAGGTCCAAAAGTATTCGCAATTCCAGGGTTAACGCAAGCTTTAAGGTTTGTTTGACAAACACGCATACAATTTCAGTGAAGACGAAACCCTATAGCGCCCTCATCTTGGAATAAATAGCAAATAGTATTCACGGTATAACTATTGGGATGGCGATAAGACTTCACACATAATGAAGGCCAGCATGATTAGCAATGAAGTCGAAGTTTATGGAGTATTTCCAGTATGAGAACTTACTCAATTACAACTAATTTTGTGCGGGGTCCAGAACAAAGTCTTTATTCCCGGACCCATTAGTATCATATTGTCGTATAGACCTATCTGGTCTATCTGGCATTGATGTAGACTGACCCACAGTCTCGGTTGGGTTCCATCTCTGGATCCCGGCTCTGGATAATGTAACAATAAATAATGCCCTATGAAAAAAATTCCAAAGTCCTGTAACCGCCCCCCTTAGTTTTCTTAATGCCAAAAACCCATTCCTCTTCATCCACAAATCGACGCCACTGATTACACACACAGTCGAACCATGCAGCAATATAGAAACATACTCGTATTAATTTTATGAACGCGAAAGTCCAGTGTTGATTTGTAATAGTCTACAGTAGACTAATTGATGTCATCTTATTTGCATCCAAAGCGTATAAAATGTTTACTTTTCTCCAATTGTGTACGCAAATATCATCTGTCAAATTGTTTTGGTCATATATTCATCAAGTCTCCGACGAACATGATGATGAAGTGCTGAAGAGGACAGAGATGGAGAGAGAGAGAGCATAATAAAAATCAATAAAATCAATTCTGATTTAGAATCATAAGATCGAAGCAATGTGTTTCAGATAATCCAAGCTGTTTAATACTCGTTGCCAAATTGTTTTTGAAAACTGTAGTTGTTATTTAGAAGCCATACAAATCCGTCTGTCATCTTTATTTTATTAAAACAGAGCACTGATAATGTTAACATGAAAATCTTGTTTATTTATACTATTAATGTTGTCAATGTGGTTTTCCTGTTTGCGTTTTTTTTGCCCACAACTACATTATCCAGATCAAACGTACTTAAATTTCATATTTTATGTTTATTTTGTTAAAATTAGAGCAATAAGAATTAAATTTTAACATGAAAATCTGTTTATATAAAGAGCTTCTTCCGTTTCCACTTTAAGTTATATATATATATAAATATATATCACACAGTTTAATTTTTTTCCAAAGTTACTGTTTTTAAAACACTTGATTTAATTCCCGTCAACAATATCATTTATTTCTGGTTACTAAACCACTCTTCTTTGGAAAGAACAGTTAAAAGAAATATCTTTTTTACCTACATTATTCAGATCAAACATACAAAACCGTCTTTCATCTTTATTTCTTAAAAATAGAGAAATGAACATTTTAACATAACAATCTGTTTATTTGTACTGTAAGTGTTGTCAATGTGGTGCTTCCGTATGTTATTCATCCGGCGATGCTTCGTTGGCAGGAAGAGATTGCAAAGATCTAGAGCAACGGCTCTCTTGTATAAAGGCGTACAAGTCAAAGAAGAAATAGCGATCAGAGATTGGTTGAATTAAGATGTTAGCATGGTTAGTGGATGTTAGCATCCAGCCTTTTAACTAAAACCAAATCTCTTGTGGCCACATCATGATTGTCACGCTTTTAACCAAGAAAGCCATCACTTAACATTAAGATACAAGATGCTTCAGGCTAAGTGTTCACCCCTTTGGTCAAATGTATGCATGGAAAACTCATTTCTCCTTCCTAGTGAGTTATAGTCATTTTGAAACAACTGCTAATTAGAAGAAAACCTCGATGTACGAGAGTAATTCAAAAAGTTCTACCTCCATCATCATATCTCTGTTATCTTGGGTGCCAGCCAATTGAAATTTAATTACCCATATCTTAAATCTAGGCTACAAAATAAAAGTTATTTAATGAAAATGTGATTTTTGGTTGTTAAGATATGTTGGTTAAAGCGAATACAGATTTGGTACATCTGAAACGGATAAAACCTGAATCCTAAAGTTTAGTAAGCATCATATTGTAGGTTTGGATAATGTCCATAAAAATGTTTTCAAGATGTGGTTGTCCAACTGCTTATATTTTGGTCATATCGAGCTTATGTTGGTTAAAGCGAATACAGATTTGGTACATCTGAAACGGATAAAACCTGAATCCTAAAGTTTAGTAAGCATCGTATTGTAGGTTTGGATAATGTCCATAAACATGTTTTCAAGCTGTGGTTTTCTAACTGCCGATATGTTGGTCATATCGAGCTTATGTTGGTTAAAGCGAATACAGATTTGGTACATCTGAAACGGATAAAACCTGAATCCTAAAGTTTAGTAAGCATCGTATTGTAGGTTTGGATAATGTCCATAAAAATGTTTTCAAGATGTGGTTGTCCAACTGCTTATATTTTGGTCATATCGAGCTTATGTTGGTTAAAGCGAATACAGATTTGGTACATCTGAAACGGATAAAACCTGAATCCTAAAGTTTAGTAAGCATCGTATTGTAGGTTTGGATAATGTCCATAAAAATGTTTTCAAGATGTGGTTGTCCAACTGCTTATATTTTGGTCATATCGAGCTTCCTGACATACTTTGGGTCTTAAACAAAATGAAACGTATTTTATATGAGAAGAAAACATAAAGGGATTAGCAGATACACAAATGTTAGTGAAATTTGCAAGATTTTAACCAGATCACGTTTCAGGGTAATTCGTAATTATGTCCTATTTTAAGTAATGGATGCATCTTAAGGTGGAAATAAGATGAACAGTTTGTTAATAACCTTGCATATGATTTCAAAATACAAAAACTGTGCATAAGACTTATTTGATTTTAACTTATGAACTTATACGGAGACAGCCTAAGTCACCTTCGCTTCGCAGATGACACAGTCATAATAACAGACAATGCTAACGATCTAAGAGAAATGATCAATGATCTGAACCAGAGAAGCAACCAAGTGGGACTAAAGATAAACATGAAAAAGACGAAAGTCATGTTCAACCAGTTCGCCACAGAACAGCTGGTCATGGTAGGGAACACAGAAATAGAAAAGGTGGACCAACATGTGTACTTAGGACAACTAATCAACATGACTCACAATCACATGGATGAAAAAACAAAAACGTTTTTAAAACGTTTTGTATGAAAACACACTACAGCAATATTTCTAAAATGTTTTCAAAAATGTTATTGTAAACTATTTTTGCAAACATTTTTGCCAAATATTTTGCCAACACGTAAATAATATTATGTTAAAATATTTGCCCCTAGCAAACACAGAAATGTTCTTAAAATGTTTTTTTCTTCAAAACGTTTTAATAACATTTAAATGTCGGATTATATAAAGGTCATAAAAACGTTTTTAACACGTTATTGCAAATATTTTGGGCAAACATTTTTCGCAAAATATTTTTTCAACCCCAAAATAACATTCTGTTTAGAATATTTTGTATCATGTTTTCAAAAATGTTTTTGGAATGTTATTAAAACGTTTTTATACCCTTTATATAACCCCACATTTAAACGTTTTCTGTTGGGCAGTAGATTATCAAAAAATGTTTTCCAATGTTATGAAAACGTTTTATACCCTTAATATACCCCTTATATAACCCGATATTTAAACGTTTTCTGACAACATTTTATTACCTTTTCCGAATGATATCGAAAACGTTTTGTGTTTGCTGGGAAGGAGGACTAGGGCTGGTTGGTAGGCATTTGGTAAGCTCAATGACATCATGAGAAGTAAGATGCCAACTTGTCTGAAACGAAAGGTTTTCAACCAATGTGTACTACCAGCCATGACCTATGGAGCTGAAACATGGTCACTTACTAAGAGGATGGAGCAAAAACTGAAAACTGCACAGCACAGCATGAAAAGATGTATGCTGGGCTTCACCAAAAGGGACAGGAAAACAGTGGCATGGATCAGGAGCCAAACAGAGGTTACAGACATTATCCACACAATAAAGATGAAGAAGTGGCATTGGACTGGCCATCTTGCAATATCAACATAATAGATGGACAAAGAATGTCACAGAATGGAGGCCTTGGCTGGGCTCAAGACACAAAGGCAGACAGAAAGTCAGATGGAGGGATGAAATAGCAAATTTCATAGGGATCAGGTGGATGGCAAAAGCAAATGACAGGAATCTTTGGTGCCAACTTGGGGAGGCTTTCGCCCTGCAGTGGGCTGAATACGGCTGATGATGATGATGATGATGATGATGATGATGATGATGAATATGACTTGAACCAACAAGTGCTAACGATTAAAGGTTTCTTTACATACCAAAATATATTTGATCAACTTTTCAGAAATAGGAGAAAAATAGGGCGCAATGTGGGGCCTCTTTTTTTTGGGACACCCTGTATCTGCAAGCATTAGATATTGATTATATTATTTTAATAAAATTAAAATTTTAATTAAAAGCAATTTAATCATTTTCAGAAATAAATCTGTAATGATTGCTACATAGATGTTGGCGACTTTTAAAATCAAAATTAGCCTTTCTTTTCAGACCGTTTCCGACGTACCAAATCTGTATTCACTTAAACCAATACATCTTAACAACCATAAATCACATTTTTACAAATAACATTTATTTTGTACCCGAGATTTAAGAGTGTAATCATGGGTAATTTCAGTTTCCTGGCACGTAAGATAATAGAGATGTGATGATTGGAGGTAGAACCTTTTGAATGACGCTTGTAAAATACAAAAAAATGAGGGTTCCACTCAAATGAGTATAAAGTTTGTAAAAGGATGTCTAAAAGTGTAACTCGAGTTACCATGGAATTGCCCACATGTATTAATGGGCGATCAAAAGAAGGGCATGTGTAAGCGACTGCTCCTTTTGTTTGGTCTATTGGGTTATTGGTCACACTTCAAGACAATAAAAATTCCTTTAAAAAGGAATGGGGCGCCCATTGTGAGCTTGGACGTCATATGGTGAATTCCATGGCATGGTGTTTAGATTTGGTATTACAATGATTTTTCTAGGGAAGAGTAGAAGATGATCAAATGCAAGAGAAATGTGTTTGATTGGGCAAGGTGTATCACAGGACCGTTTTGGATGAAATAAATTGAATTGGAATGAAGCTGTCGTGTCAATTTGCGATTATGTAGGGTGGGGAGTTCTGTTTTTGGGCATATTGTAGTGATGATATTGCTTTGGATATTGAATATTTTTAAATTTCGTTATGCAGGGGGGTATATGATGGATATTATAGAAGACACAAATAAGTAAGCTCCCCCTGGCAAAATATGGGGGGGGGGGGGGTATCCCCCACCCGGGATCTCCCCTATGTTGACCAAAAGAAAGGTTTTTATGAATGTATAACGTCTGTGATACATATACATCATCTACTTGCTAATACACTGAAAATCTAATAGAGATGAAGGATAAAAAACAATTACAGAACATTCATTCTTCATAAAAGTAGCTACCCAGCAAACACAAAACGTTTTCGACATCATTCACAAAAGGTTATAAAAGGTCAGAAAACGTTTAAATGTCGGTTATATAAAGGGTACATTAAGAGTATAAAACGTTTTCATAACATTAAATAACATTTGTTGGTAATTTACTGCACAGCAAACACAAATGTTTTACAGAAAACATTTAAATGTCGGGTTATATAAAGGGTATAAAAACGTTTTAATAACATTCCAAAAACATTTTTGAAAACTTGGTACAAATCATTCTAAACAGAATGTTATTTTAGGGTTGAATTTTTTTTTTGCAAAAAATGTTTGCCCAAAATATTTTAAATAACGTTTTATGTTTTCACGACCTTTATATAACCCGACATATAGGCCTAAATGTTATTAAAACGTTTTGTAAAAAACATTTTAAGAATATTTTAACATAATGTTATTTAAGTGTTGACAAAATATCAAAACTGCTGGGTACCAAACTTTTTGATACAGCTTGTATAGTAATTTGTTCTAATTTCCATGCAAAAGGATCCAGTTCAATTACATGCAGATAGATAAGACCTTGGTAAGATAAGCATGTTAATTGTTATGTCACTATCACTATCTTGATATTGATAAGATGCCTACCATGCTGCAGCGTATTTAACAAGGACAACTATACAACATACATTACATTCATTGAATGACTTTGAAACTTTGGGTACAAAACTCATACTCTGCAAGTTAGGTCAAATTTTGCACTATGATTGTTTATTTGAGGTTATTGGACTATGCCATTGAGATTAGGCTATTGTAGTCCATAGTGTTGGTCACCGTCTATCGGGTTCTAAGAGGCATATTGTGGTTTTATTTCTGAGCAAGGGCATAATTTTAGCAAAACAATTGCGGAGTAAATCTAGTAAGAGTGAAATTAGAAGCTTTTCACAAAGTCATGCCTATATGGTGCGACCCTCCGTAGAGGGCGCCCCAAAAAGACTCTGCCTTGGCCGCTTCGTTTAAATAAACATGAATGGACTCGCAAGAATCCCGCGCTAATCTCCTTATCATAATTATTATCTTTAAAGTTGACATAAAGTTTCGATTAAATATTCTTAATATGATAGTATAGGCCTATATTATTTGTTATCCAAACCGAGAGTAATTTTCAATAATTGGTCTTTGAACTAAATTTAGATAATACATAACTTTTAAGAGTCATTTTGTACTGCATTAGGAACTATAATTGTGACGTGTCATGTCAAAAGGAGACACTTTTGGGCAGGTTATCAATTTTGAGGTTTTTACATATCTTAAATAAAGAGATATTTTGCTCCACAATGCCGTTTTCCCCAATGAAATCGGACATTCCTAAGCGAAGATATTGAGTTCGTAAGTTATGGTATTATAAAATTGGAAATTGAGATATCGGCATTTAAAAATATTATTGACAATGTTGAGAGTAGGAATTACGTTGAAAATGTCTCAAAAAATACAAGATGCCAGTTATATTCCGGTCTGAAACTATCAGACAATATTTTTAACATTAATAACATCACAAATTCGTAACAAACCCAAATTGTGAAAAATTTACCCCCGGGCAGATTTTTGGCTGTTTCTCCATTTACGATCCTGCCCAAAAGTGTCTCCTTTTGACATGACACGTCACAATTGTTCTTAAATTGACGTATTGTCGTGCATAATTTACTGCTCACTATAGATTTTCGCGTTCACTTCTACTTCTAGAAGCTTTCATGAGATTTGAATAGATAATCCTGTAGACGTTTGAACCGCATTTCGCAAACTCTCTAATAATAAATTGATGTGATGTGATGTGATGTAATGTGCTTCGAACGGATGATTGAAACTGAGATGATTTGTACATGGGATTTGTAAATAAAGAATAATGAAACTACGATGAATTATACTTGCGATTCGTAAATGAAGGGCAATCGTTTTTTATAATTTCGAGAACAAGTGGTTTGAAATGACTTCTTTGTTGTGATTCACGAATCGCGTCACGATTTTTAGGGGGTAGTCTATTCCAATGGAAAAATATAAGGCGAGCCGCGCCCATCGTCCCTCACTTCCATTGCCTTTGAAATGCTCCGATTTTGATTAAAGTGGTCTCAAATTGTTCTGCTTGGAAAAACATTAAAACCAAAGTATATAAAGCACATGAAAAGACTTTCAAAATGCACTATAAGAAGCCAGTTGTTGATAAGGCCAAAAAAATTCATTTGCTTGCCCTTCACCGACCGACCCAATTGGCCAAAAGCAGGGTCGGTCCTTTTAATTTTTGTTGTTGTTTTAGTTTATAATTTTAATGTTTTTAATTGCTTTTTCTGTGTGTAAATGTCATTTCAAAGCTTAATTTGCCAACAATATTTCTTAAGAAGGAAAAGTACTGTAAACCATTCCTGCATCAGTGTTAAAGAATAAACGATAGGAATTTTTGTTTTTACTATCCTCTACCGTGTGATAGACGACAGGTCCAATATTTTGAGTAGTGTATGCCTGCGCAGCCGGCATCCACTAAGATATTGGGGTGGGGTGGGAAGTGAATTTCAGTGGGGGGGGGGCAAAATCAACCAATTTTGCACAAAATTGCCGCTTTTGTAAGTATAACAATAAAATTTATGCAATTATGCAAAAAAAACAAAAATCTAGATGATTTATGAGACTTGACAAACAAATAAAATGACGTTTCAGTTTTGAAAACATTTTCAAAGACATTTTTGACGACAACTTATTAGTATTATTAGTAATGAGATATTGGATTAGGTCTTTTTGGGTTATGGATAGGGCTAATAAAGGAGATGTGAAAAGGGCCGCGCGCTGGTCCTTGTCCACTATGGATGGCGGAAACCTTCAAAATACGCCTAAGAATACGCCTAAGAATACGCCTAACCTTAGACGTCTAAGATGCAATCTTAGACGTCTAAGATGCATTCTTAGGCGTCTAAGATGTAATCTTAGGCGTCTAAGAAATTCGCGGTAGACTTAAATCAACGAATCACAGGACTAGAAATCCCAAACAACCAATCATCTTAGGCGTATCCAATTATTGACCAATGAAATCTTAGACGCCTAAGATTTTACACGCCTAAGAATTCTTACACGTCTAAGATTGACCATTTGACCGTGACTAGTGATGGACGGTATCAAAACGTACAACGGACGCTGTGCGTTAGAGAATATTTCGAACAATGGCTGGGTGGTGTTTTTTTAATAAACTCCTTTTCTCTCCATAGCCACCCGCGTCAATCCCAAAGAGAAAGGGGTGATGTGGTGGGATTGGGATAGGGTACATGTTCTCCCACCTTTCGGCACAATGGCCCATTGTTTTGTTCCTTTCAGCCACTTTTTCACAACTCAAGCGGAACAATGTATTTTTACATAATAGGCTTTTTTTCATTTGAACATAATCTAGCAGTTGATGTTGTTGTTGCAAACTGATAAAACTTTAATTTGTTTTAAATATTTTGTTTTTCTGATGACTTGCAGTTAATGTAAGATTTCTATTTGTGTGGCTATAGTGTAAATGATGATGATAATGATGATGATGATGATGGTGTTGTTATTGCTGTTGTTGTTGTTGATGATGCTGATGATGATGATGATGTTGATGATGATGATGATGATGATGATGATGATGGATAATACAAATGATGTCAGATGATTATTAGAGTCGTGGTGGTGATGATGATGGCAGTGATGAGGGCTTAAATTTAGTATGACATTTTCACCCCCCCCCCCGCACCCACCCAGTCAATGTTGTTTTGATACTGAGATAGGAACGGACTAGTATTGGCTCCAACATTGATTGGGGGAGGGGTTACAAGCAATATGAAACATTAATGTTTGCCACTCATGTTACTTGTAATGTTTAAACAAAGAGCACGTGTCTATGGTGTCACCCTGCTCACTTTTCATGTATGTTTTTTCTTAACACGTATGCTATGACTGAGACAAAATACAGTTAAGAGACCTCGATACCTCCATTCAACAAGAAAGTTAACCTGACGGTGTAGGGTATGATGCGTTTATATCCAATACGTTCAGAGGTCAAGTTATTACTGCACACACATTATAAGGTCAACCAACTATGTCTTTATAATTCGAACAGCGTGTGACATATTTTCACCAAGGCCCCCGGGCCAAGGCCAAATCGTCTTTTATAATTGAAGAGATCAGATATGCATAATTTCAGTCTGCAAAGTGCAAGAAGACAAGAGGTCAAATTTTCTATGTTAAAAATAGAATCATGTTTGTTCCCCTTTGTTGTTTGTGTATTAATTTTCATCATCATCATAATCATCATCATCATCATCATATCATCATCGTCGTCGTCGTCGTCGTCGTCGCCGTCATCATGCTCATCAACATTAATACCTGACTACTACTAGCCACACCAAAACAGCACACCAAGCCAGCGAAAATAAAATCAAACCAATTAATTAATTTGGCTGCAAGTCCTCAGAGAAAATCACATTGGTGATACCGTCCATCACTAAAATATCAATCTTAGACGTGTAAGAATTCTTAGGCGTGTAAAATCTTAGGCGTCTAAGATTTCATTGGTCAATAATTGAATACGCCTAAGATGATTGGTTATTTGGGATTTCTGGTCCTGTGATTCGTTGATTTAAGTCTACCGCGAATTTCTTAGACGCCTAAGATTGCATCTTAGACGCCTAAGAATGCATCTTAGACGGTCTAAGGTTAGGCGTATTCTTAGGCGTATTCTTAGGCGTATTTTGAAGGTTTCCGCCATCCATAGCACACATGGTTGAACGGCTAAAGCTTACCGTTACCGTAAAATATTGAAACCTCTCCAACACCGCCACGGGGATGTGCCACGGTTTTGAGGTACCTTTTCAGCAATTTTGGTATATCGATGGGTGGGTTTTCAGTGGAGACCAATGCGCCCAATTGGGCGCATTTGGGTAAAAGTACCCCTAAAAGCGACCCATTAGGGCAAATTTGGGTGCTTTTTGGGTGTTTTTTGTGAAAAATTGGTATACTGATGGGTGGCAAAAACAGCAAAAAGTAGGTATAGAGAAAGTCAGCATCCGAAAGTCTGCGTGATCCGTTAACTTAGCAGGCTAAACGAGACTTTATTGGTGGATTGTGCGGCAGTGGATTTCATTCTGCGAGATCGGCTAAGATTCGTTTTGTGGTTCGAAATGTGCAGTAACCATATCTTCCACAGACACATCGAAATCATCTTACTGTGTAAGAGTATCCCGTGACCTATCGCAAGGTGATAGTAGGTTCAGGAAGGGTATCACCATGTGATAGTTCACGTTTGTTTGTTTCTGCCTGAAAGCAAGACATGGTAGAAAAAACAAATGTCATGTGACCCCACTTTAACCAATCAGATGACAGAATTGGACTTACTTGGACTTATTGCTTTCCTCCCTCGGATCCTGGGAACTTTGGAGCTAGCAGCCGTTTCACCATGGAGGTCCATATGCCTCTGTTTGTGACCATACTCCTTGCATTGTAGATTGATGTAATCCCAAGTTCTTGGCAGCTGCTTTTTATGTTGTCAAGCCAGCGCTTTGGGGGTCTACCTCTAGGCCTGTGTCCAGGTATTCTACCTTCAAGGGCATGTTTAGGATATCTGTCCTTTGGCATCCGTACGATGTGTCCAAAGTAGAACAGTTGTTTGGCGTTGATTTTGTCTAGAATTGTGACCTGGCTGCTTGTTGCCTCTCTTATTGATGTGTTCCGTAGCCTATCTCTTCTGGAGACTCCCATTATCCACCTTAAACAAGACATCTCGAACACCAACAATCTCTTCTCGTCTCTTTTCTTGAGCGTCCAAGCTTCTGCCCTATGGATGGCGGAAACCTTCAAAATACGCCTAAGAATACGCCTAAGAATACGCCTAACCTTAGACGTCTAAGATGCAATCTTAGACGTCTAAGATGCATTCTTAGGCGTCTAAGATGCAATCTTAGGCGTCTAAGAAATTCGCGGTAGACTTAAATCAACGAATCACAGGACCAGAAATCCCAAACAACCAATCATCTTAGGCGTATTCAATTATTGACCAATGAAATCTTAGACGCCTAAGATTGTACACGCCTAAGAATTCTTACACGTCTAAGATTGATATTTTAGTGATGGACGGTATCACCAATGTGGTTTTCTCTGAGGACTTGCAGCAAAATTGATTAATTGGTTTGATTTTATTTTCGTTGGTTTGGTGTGCTGTTTTGGTGTGGCTAGTAGTAGTCAGGTATTAATGTTGATGAGCATGATGACGGCGACGACGACGACGACGATGATGATATGATGATGATGATGATGATGATGATGATGATGATGATGAAAAATTAATACACAAACAACAAAGAGGAACAAACATGCCTAGCATATATTTATATACCTCCATGATTCTATTTTTAACATGGAAAATTTGACCTCTTGTCTTCTTGCACTTTGCGGACTGAAATTATGCATATCTGATCCCTTCAATAATATAAAAGACGATTTGACCTTGGCGAAAATATGTCACACGCTGTTCGAATTACAAAGACATAGTTGGTTGACCTTATAATGTGTGTGCAGTAATAACTTGACCTCTGAACGTATTGTATATAAACACATCATACCCTACACCGTCAGGTTAATTTTCTTGTTGAATGGAGGTATCGAGGTCTCTTAAGGTTATTAATTATTTTAAACTGTTGTGATTTGGTAGTTCACAGCATCTGACGAATGGTAGTGAGCTTTGGCAAAAACTGCATTGCTCAATTCATAGCGAGTGTGTAGAAGAATTAAAATATCACGGTTCTTGAGTTACGTTGTAAAGAGGGCTGAAACAACAACACTTTTGTAAAACGTACATAACTCATTAACAACAATAAATTAAGCAAGTTTGCAAAGTATACGATTTGTAGAATGAACTTTTGCAAAACATCAAGGTGTTATTTTTCAATAATATATTGATCTAGATAATGAGAATCGATTTTTAGGTTGCTTCGACCAACAATACCTCGTCTACCCTTAACTGTGTATTTTGGCTCAGTCCTAGCATACGTGTTATCCCCCTCCCATCCCATCACCCCTTTCTCTTTGGGATTGACGCGGGTGGCTATGGAGAGAAAGGGAGTTTATTAAAAACACGCCACCCAGCCATTGTTCGAAATATTCTCTAACGCACAGCGTCCGTTGTACGTTTTGATCGAATTTGCGATACCGTCCATCACTAGTCACGGTCAAATGGTCAATCTTAGACGTGTAAGAATTCTTAGGCGTGTACAATCTTAGGCGTCTACGATTTCATTGGTCAATAATTGAATACGCCTAAGATGATTGGTTGTTTGGGATTTCTGGTCCTGTGATTCGTTGATTTAAGTCTACCGCGAATTTCTTAGACGCCTAAGATTGCATCTTAGACGCCTAAGAATGCATCTTAGACGTCTAAGATTGCATCTTAGACGTCTAAGGTTAGGCGTATTCTTAGGCGTATTCTTAGGCGTATTTTAAAGGTTTCCGCCATCCATAGTCCACGGGCCCCCGATGTTCTTGCTACGCCCCTGCAAGCGGTATCAACCAAATTCATGAAATTAGGAATCATTCAGTATCGGCTACTTACAAATTAAACGTTACACCCACTTTAAATAAAGAAGTTCGGGTAACTTAAATTTTGTTATTATTGAAGATACTCAATGATATTAAAGCAGCCCACTTATACCGTAATTTCATTGAGTAGACAGAACATAATTTTATTTGTTCAGCCTACTTGATTTTTACAATTTGGGAGGCAAGCCAAGTTAAAGTGTTTTATTTAATTTTGATCCACTCGATTAACCAAGTATATTCAAATTAATCTAAATTTGTGATAAATTAAATCTTTAATTTAAGTATTATAAACTCACTGCAATGAAGTCAAATTAACCAGATGTTAAAATATGTAAGTAATATCGATATAGCTATCCAAATAACTTGAGTTCCACCAACGTATACGAATAACGTATACACAACTTAAATAAAATGATTGTTGTGTTTACTTAATTAACCCACTTACCGCCATTGATTGCATTGAGGTCTCTAACGACTTCAATGTTTTGGGTGAAGATCCGATCAAATAGACTCCCACGAGGTATCTCTGCAATCGCATTCAATTTAGTGCTGTTTACATCACCACTGATACGCCAAATCAGCGAAAATAGTCAAGGCTGATTGTATTTTATAAACCACATTTTTGGGGCGCCCTCTACGGAGGCGTCCCACAATATTGGCATGTACTTGTGAGTAGCTTCTAATTTCAGTCTTACTAGATTTACTCCGCAATTGTTGTGCTATTTTGCTAAAATTATGCCCTTGCTCAGAAATAAATCCACAATATGCTTGGATTTTATTTTATTATTGTTTTCTGTTATGCACAGGATAAAATGGTGTGCGTATATACTTTGTTTAAAAGACAAAATTAATGGATTTGTAAAAACACCAAATAAATCGAGACCTTTGACCTTTGTAACCACTTTGACCTTTGTAACCAGTTTACCGCCTCTTAGAACCCGATAGACGGTGACCAACACTTTGGATTACAATAGCCTAATCTGAATGGCATAGTCCAATAAGCTCAAATAAACAATCATAGTGCAAAATTTGACCTAACTTGCAGAGTATGAGTTTTTGTACCCAAAGTTTCAAAGTCAGGCATCTTATCAAGATCAAGATAGTGATAGTGACATAACAATTAACACGCTTATCTTACCAAGGTCTTATCTATCTGCATGGGGTAATTGGAAATTATGGTGTAGCCTATTTGTTTTAAGGATGAAACAACTGGCTCCTTTTGCATGGAAATTAGAACAAATTACTATACAAGCTGTATCAACAAGTTTGGTACCCAGCAGTTTTGATAGTAATTGAAAAGCCTGGTTCTTCCAAATGCAATATCGGGTCCCCCTTAAAATGATAAAATGATCAGACCATAAATCTTTTGTGACTGTTTATGACATTAATCAACAAATTATGCGGATCCTAGATGTGTCGAGGATGTTATGTTTATGAACAAAACGTTACGTTTGTATTTTCAACATTGTTAATCATTGCTACGTGTATGTTAACAAATGAAAGTTCTGTAATTATTTTAATTCTTCAATGCTAAGTTAGTAAGTATTCTTTTGGATATCATCAAATTGTAAATCTCTAGTCAGATTTTCAGTGTGTTAACAACTATGTATCAAAGATGTTACGTTCATGTACAAAACATTAACGTTCTTATCTTGTAAACATTGTATACCCATATAGCTACTTTTGAAGAATGAATGTTCTGTAATTGTCTTTTATCCTTCATCTCTATTAGATTTTCAGTGTATTAGCAAGTAGATGATGTATATGTATCACAGACGTTATGATGTATATGTATCACAGACGTTATACATTCATAAAAACTTTTCTTTTGGTCAACATAGGGTAGATCCTCTTCTATACTATCCATCATATACCCCCTGCATAACGAAATTCAACAATATTCAATATCCAAAGCAATATCATCACTACAATATGCCCCAAAATTGAACTCCCCACCCCACATAATCGCAAATTGACACGACAGCTTCATTCCGATTCAATTTATTTCATCCAAAACGGTCCTGTGATACACCTTCCCCAATCAAACACATTTGTCTTGCATTTGATCATCTTCTACTCTTCCCTAGAAAAAATCATTATGATACCAAATCCCCGGGACCAAATCTAAACACCATGCCATGGAATTCACCATATCACGTCCAAGCTCACATAATTTGG
Source organism: Amphiura filiformis (assembly GCF_039555335.1). Lineage (NCBI taxonomy): Eukaryota > Metazoa > Echinodermata > Ophiuroidea > Amphilepidida > Amphiuridae > Amphiura > Amphiura filiformis. Next base: position 37,827,626 of record NC_092628.1, read on the forward strand.
GCGCCCCATTCCTTTTTTAAAGGAATTTTTATTAAATGTATATTGACATGCTCGATTTCTCTGCTCGTGAATATTGCACTGCGAAATTTAAACATTTCTTTTGTAGATCAGGTAGCGTCAAACCAAGTGATTATGTTCTTCTCAAGATTATTTAACCAACTGAAATGAAATCTCCTTGCTATAAATTGTAAGTTTCTAACAAATGGTAGAAACAAAGATATCAATAATGATGTCAGTCAAGAGCTTAGGCAGGACAATAGGAAACCACGTGACCAAAACCAAAACTAACACTTAATATTTGAAATGACCAAATGCTGGAAATTGCTATTTTTGTTTTTCTGTTAAGAAAACAAAATTGCACAAGAATGATAAGCCGTGGCTAACACCACATATTTAAAAAAAACTTCATAAGCGCCAAGTTACATTTGCAAATAAAGACCAGCAGCAGTGGCACAAACTTAGTTAAATGGGAAATTGAAAAACTAAACTTCACTACCATGCCACCAGAATCAGGAACTTACAAAGAACATAACCTAGGAAATGGCATCAACCAATTAGAACTGTTATAAACTCTAGTAAACCTGATCTCAAGATAAACATCCAGGGTATTGAGGACAAAGATTTGAAATGTATTGCCAATGCTATATTAAAGGTAGACTAGGAATTGTTGGTCGAAGCAGCAAAAAATATTATCTAAATAAATATATTATTTAAAAACCAACACTGATGTTTTGCAAAAGTTCATTCTACAAATCATATACTTTGAAAACTTGCTTGATTTAGTGTTGTTAATGAGTTATGTACGTTTTACAAAAAACTCAAGAACTCAAAATAACTCAAGAACCACATAACCTACAAAAGTTTATCTGTGTTATTTGAATTCTTCTATACACTCGCTATGAAATGATCAATGCATTTTTCCAAAGCTCGCTACCATTTGCAAGATGCTGTGAATTACCAAATCGCATAGTAGATAACCTTAATTCCAAGTTCGCTCATGTGTCTGATTGTTAAGATCCTCTCGACTATAGCAGGTTACCATCATACCTTCCTGCTGAAGAGCCAATTCCTCAGTTATACCCATGGGAAGTTTATGCCGAGTTACTCAAACTTAAATCTGCTAAATCTAGCGGCCCTGATCAAGTTCCTCCCAAACTGGCCAAAGAGTTTGTGTATGAGTTAAGTGTGCCTCTTACCAAAATTTTGAATATTACTAAACAGCATCCGCACAGAATTGACAAGTTGAGACTTTTTCGCTCACATCATTTTTGCCAAAATAGCCGAAGGTTTCATTACTGATTGAGTCCTGCATGATAACCAAAATGATATTGACATCCGCCAATATGGTAATGTTAATGGAGTGTCAACTTCTCATTATTTAGTTTCTCTTGATCGTTTTGTATTCCAGGGAGCGGAGAGGAGTCGCAAAATATTGGCAGTGGTACTTACGGACTTCTCGAAGGCGTTTGACATCATTGACCATTCTTATTAGTAAGATCATCGATATGGGAGTCTGTTGGTCCTTTATTCCTTGGATTTGTGATTTCGTCCGCAACCGTCAACGGTGTATCAGATACAACAGTGTGCTTTCAGAATATACAGCTCTTCATCATGGTGTACTCCAGGGTACAAAGGTTGGCCCAATTGGGTTTCAAATTCTTATAAATGACGCTGCCCAAGACGCTGGCCAGTAGTCGGTGTTAAATATATGTTGATGACTTGACATTTGCTGAGAATTTTTCCGGTGGTTGTGCTAGTTCACTTCAGGATGATCTTGATTAGTTCTCAGAGGGGGCTAGTGACAGCCACCTGAAATCCCAGCAAGTGTCAAGCCACGCTGATTGCTTTTTTCTTAAGAATGCAATGTCACTGAAGCCAATGTGTTGGATTTATGGCTACAGAACATGCAGAACAAGCATAAAAATGGAATGGGAAGCACGGTGGTCCAATGGTTAGGGCGCGAGCTTTATAATACAAAGGTTGTGGGTTCGAGCACCACCATGGCCAGTGTGTTGCGTCATTGGGCAAGACGGCTTAATTCCCAATTTCTTCACTCCACCCAGGTGTAAAATGGGGAGCTGCTGGGGGTAATCACAATCTAAGGCAGCTGAGAGTACCCGCGCATCAGTTGCGGACTTGTGGAAGCGGAAATGATTCTGATATATCCTAATGGTAGCGGAATAATTGAATACCTGAGTGGAAGAAGGGCCCAACTCAATTTTTACAAAAATGAGTTAGACCCATCATTTATTGCCAGCAGACTGTTCTTCCTTGTGTGTGAAAGATGAGCCAAAATCCATTTCCTAAATAGTCTTCCACTTACACTCAATCATGGTTTTCATGGAAGAAAGACCCAACTCCACGGAGTTGGGCCCTTCTTCCACAAATATTGGGTAAAAGAGGAATTTTGTTCATCCATGAAATCTGCTTTTCACTACAATAAACTTTCTTTCTAACATATTACCTGCTTCTACTTCAGCAATTTATGGATAATTTCCACATTTCTATAGCTATTTATAACACATCTGCTTACGGAACTGGCACTTGCAGTATATTAGTGGAAGAAGGGCCCAACTCCAGCTTGTATTAACACCTGTACCGTTGCCATGGAAACATCATTTTGAATGTATGTAGTACTGTATGTTTATGTATTAAAGGTCCCCTGAAGATGAAAACATTCTGTCTATAAAACTTTTCCAAATATTAAGTTTTTTCTTAATATCTCAAAAACAGTTTTGATGGAGTTGGGCCCTTCTTCCACTCAGGTATTCAATTGTTGAAGTGTGTTGGTACTTAGGTGTAGCGCACGTTAAATCACCGACATTTATTTATTTTATTTATTTGTAATGGACACGTTAAATCACCGACATTTATTTATTTTATTTATTTATAAGGACACTAAATCCCGGTTGTTCATGCTACGAACCCTAAAACGTTTGGGTTTTTCCACCCAAGAGCTGGGTGTCGTGTATAGTGGATATGTCAGGCCAAATCGTGAGTATACGCTGATGTAGCATTATGGTATTTCAGCTAAACAGAGTAAAGAAATTGAGGCCATTCAAAAACGTGCCTGCAGAATAATCCTGGGTCGGTACTATTTTTCGAATAGTGATGCTCTTCAAATGTGCAAGTTTGACACTCTCTCTGGTAGGAGGTGGAACACTGTCTTAGGTTCGTCGAATACCAAAGTGAGTCATGTCATTTTATACAAGTTAAAAGTGCAATTTTAAAAAAATTATTTTAGTGATTTTTATACTCAATTTTCTTAATGTTATTTCAAATTACTTTTTTGTGTGTATTTCATATCCTTTGCAATTTTTGCTTGATATTTAATTCAATTATTGTTCATATGTGTATTTTTATATTGTAATTATTGTATGTAATTTGGCATACGGGCCACGACTTGGCAATAGAGAGATTGCGAAGAGGCGTTCACTGCTAACGCCATACGGGTTACGTATTACGACATTGTGCGGTAAAACGTCATAGTGCCGTTCACATCCATTCTAGTCTCCTACACAGCCAGCTTGTGTTGGTCCTAACGCTCGTCGTTCCTAGTATGTTCGTGATAGCCCCTACTCATACAGTCTGACCGGAGACTATAAGTTTATTATCTATACGCAATTGCAATAAGCTCATGGTGGTTACCTTTCCTTTCAGTTCACCTTTATATATGATATGCACTATAAAGGAACCAGGAGTCAAACCAACTTTGTTCTTTTTGAACCACCATAATATTAATATGCAGGTAAAAGAACTTTTCATTCACGTGCTACTAAATTGTGGAATAACCTTCCAACTGATAGTAGATATAATTTTAAGTCAATAAGCAGCTGTTTTTGATAAAACAAGTGTAATATGTCTTTTAATCTGAATTTTACATGATTTCCCTATTGTTCACAATTTCATGTACCATTTATAATTAATATTTATATTTTCTGATTTATTACTGTATATTTTTATATGCTCTTGTCATTAGGAAACGAATTTGGAGAAAAACTTCTGTTAATAAAATACTATGCTGAGCCACCAGCCCGGGTGGCTCACGCTCCAATAATTTCAGATGATTGAGCTCAGTAATACATCAAAGAATGTCTTCCAATTCATGAAAACAAATAGATAATCAGCTTATCGGATTAAAAGCTTAGAGGAAAGTCTGTTTCCATGCCTACAACTAAACACTCCAAGTGGGACCCCAATATAAGCAAAGTAACCTTAATGTAGCATCAGAGGAGGCATAAAGGCATTCCTACAATGCACTATGATTGGGAAATTTGATCAATATAACCTAATCGTAAAGGCAAAGTCCCCATTACCAAACAGACAAAATGGTAATTTTAAAATTGCAGCCAACGAGCTAATAGTTGAGACTTATCAAATTAAATTGGATTTTCTTATAGAAAACATTCTTAATGTCCCACTGCATTAATTTTATTCATAAGTCTCAATGTTTTGATGTTAAATAAAAGGATGAAAACACCAGATATTTGCACACAATCCCAATGCAAGGTATGGTCAACTGTGCCACATGTGTACAAAAGCCAGACATACCAAGGTCAGAAACCCTGTTGGGTTATGGGAATGTCGGTGTACATCTTCTGATGTAGCATTGACCACCAGTTACCTAATGTAACATTGCCCAACAGCAACCTTAAAGGCCCATTCAGTGATTTGCTCATCCGGACGATCGTAAAAATCATCAAAATTCAGATTTTGGTACCTTTGTAATTGGCATAGATGTGCTAACATAGCCTGCTAGTGGTTCGGTCGAAAGCCGTGTATTTTAGACAAAATAAAGCATTTGCATGATTCTGGACTTTTGATACTGACAGTACAAAAGTCCGACTCGAGATCGAAAGAAGCTCACTCTCCACGTACCAACACGCGTTGCGTATTGTTTCTACTACTTATTACATCAGTAGCTACTATTTTAAACAAAATACACAATTTTAACTGTTTTTCATATTTGAATTGACCGTTAGTTTGCCTCGGTGATCTTTAATTGCTTATTTTGTTTTCTACTACAAAATTGTAGCTTAAAAGCGTCTGTTTTAAATCAATTTAGACTCTACTTCCCCGTGTTAGAAACACTGGACTAGGAAGTTTTTCCAGTCGATTGGTGGCGCACTGTACGAAAATCTCGATTTTCTCAGAGTTGAAGTAGAAAACCTTTCTAAAACTTCTGTTTTTTGACTAATTTGTCGATGTATTCAAGGGAAAAGTGGTTTAATGAAATTCTGTAGACTTATTCTTTATTTCTAAGCAACTCTGACAAATTTCCATTTTTTTAATGTTCCTGTGAAATCACTGAAAGGGCCTTTAATGTAAAACAGAGGGCGCTATTTTCTGCCGTATATTCACTCTCATATAGACTGATTACCTTCCAAAACTTCAAGTGCTGCTCATATTAGGCTTTTGTCAGTAAGATTCTCTTTGAGTTTGGCGTTATCATGGTTATAGTTCCTTCTGGCCTGTCTGTCTGTCTGTCAAGTTGTAAGATTAATTAAAGTCAAATCAAGTCAGTCAAGTAATACTTTATTACTTATAATACAAAGCGATTATTATTTTTACATAATTATGTTCATTTTTCAGACAAAATACATTCTGGAGTTTAATCTTTTGATCAAATGATCTATGCCAGTAGAATTTGTTGTCATCAATCATAGTGCCAAGATATTTATATGAAGACACACGTTCCCCATTACTAACTTTCACGACTATATGGCTTGGAGTTGAACCAGACGTCCCGAAATCAACTATCAGTTCAGTAATTGGCATCACAGTATTTGACACACTCAACAATCATGATAAGCTGTTGATGGTAGACAGTATCATCATCAGTTTTGTAATTAAATCAATCATACCAGTATCATCAGCAAATTTAATGAAGTTCTCCAGATCTACAATCAGATGTATAATAGTGTAAATAAAAACATTGCTAAAACTGTACCTTGTAGACACCAGTATTGTACTGGAGAATATGAGATATATCATCTTGCTTGAGTAACCTTCTATTTATTGATTGCTCTGTTGTTCTTTTTTCTTGCAAGTCACCACCAACATTTGCCATTAAACCAGGCCAGCTTTGCCCCTGCATTTTTGATGAAAATTGTGCTGGGATTACAAGTCCACGGCATCACAGAAGATTTTAGTGACCCTGCAATAATGTCTATTTCTCTTTAAATACTTGAATCCAATCAGTGGAGGAGTTAAAACCTCTCAATTCGTAGTAGATGGCTTTGTCGTAGTGCCGTGCCTTTCTAGCCTCACATCTAGCTTCACACGCACATACTGCAGTTACTGTCCGTTTTCCTATACACAATACACAGTGCTCTCACCATTGACGCGTGACCTCTACAAATGATGTGTATGTTGGAAGAATGGGCACTTGCCTAGTTAACATCACTGTGTGAAAAATAACCAGCCAATATTTAACTTATTCTCCAAACTTCTAGCAAATATATTTCTCTAACATGACCTAAAATTACAGCTAGGTTAGATGTTCAGAAATAGTCGCACTTTTGTAAAATATGAGTGAGGGCAAGGCATAGCTAGCCAACTCCCCGTGTTAATTGAATGGAGATTTGACCGAAAATATTGGTATCGGACCGCTCACTTCTGAAGGATGCCACAAAAAAACGGTACAAGCTACATTTTCTGGCAATCATCATGATGAGTTTCTTATATAGTATGCCGAAATTGGGTACTGTAGGTGATTGACAAAGGGTCGCACTTTTGTGTTTTAGGAAGGTTATGTAAACGACAGATAACACCAAAAATATGAAGAAATTATTTCCAAACCGTGTTCAGTCAACAATCATTATGTTGCTCATTTTCAAGAATGCTGGTTAACAAAAAGCAGGCCATTGTCTCATTTCGTGAACAAAGGTCCACTACCATTGTTTCCTTGCGTTTCCTTTATAATCGGTTACCCAACTGAAGCTGTATTATAGCAGCTCATTGCTACATTGTATATCGCACATATAAAACAGACACATGTGCACAGCCAGAGAAGATCCGATTTAATCAGTTGAGCTGTTTCAATGAGTGTTATCTTGGTTTAATAGCTTTTAATGGGGTTTAAGTCCTGCAAAGGTCGAGGTGAATTCTACTGTAGACATGACTGCATCATGACTGGATTATAGTCTGAAGTACCCACTTTGGTAAGTGCTGTAGAAGCACACACAGCAGTCACGACAAGATCCACGATCTTCTTTTGTTGGATCCTTCTGTTCCAGGCCAAGACAATTTGCAAGATGTAGAGTCCGGCGACCAGCAGTGTCTGTATTGTGGATACATGTACCTAACCAGCCTACTCTACTATAAAAAGTTCCATAATCATCCATCTACAATGTCATTTGAGTTCCAAGTATTCAACGATGTCATTACTGGCACTGGGTGGTCGATACATAGCTCTGAAGTGATAAAACAGACATGTTTATGTATATTAACAATGCCCTGGTGATGTGTTCATGATGATTGGTCATAAGTTTGGCTGCCAAGATTGGAACACGAGTTTAGCGTACGATTGCGCGTATTAAAGATAACATAGTTCCAGGAAACATCACCATTTTCTTGGATTCGCACAATGGGTGAAAATTTAAGAAAACTTTCAGTTACAAAAATATTGAATAACAAAAATGTTGAATAACAATATAAACTCCTCAACAAAAGTTTAGAAAGTTTTTTCAAGCATCTATATATCTCTTATTTGTGTCATGTTCCTATCGTGCTGCATATCAATGGATAGCTATTTTATTCCCCTTTACAATGACACCACATTTGACATTATCCGCCTTTTCACGTCTGTGTACACGTTTTGTGAATGTAGTGAGGTCTCAAACAAATGTGCCAAATTGGCCATTATTCTGTACTCAAACAACACTAGTCACTAAACTTCAATAGCGGGTGGAAAAACCATACGGAGCCACAACAGCCAGGCACATCCTCCTCATTTTGCTCACCAGCCTGGTCACACGTTGCTATGGGATAGCATTCCATTCTTCAACCAGGATTCGTCACAAGTCATTCAATGTGGTTGCATTGGCTACTCTAGTACGCTCAATACGACCAAGTTCACAAGTGTTCAATCGGGTAGAGAGGTCTGGGCTGATGGCAGGCCATTCCATTCTACTCCCATATTCTAGACTTATTCTGCTACCCTGACTCTGTTGGGGCGAACGTTGTCATCTTGGAGGACTGCACGAGGTCCCAGATTGAATATATGGCACTGCAGCTTGCTTCGTAGAATAATGGTCAATTTGGCACATTCTGTTCGAGACCCTACTACATTCACACGACGTGTACTCAGACGTGAAAAAGATGATAGTTTCAAATGTGGTGTCATTGTAAAGCAGAATAATGTAGCTATCCATTGATATTGCAACACGATGTGAACATGACACAATTAAGAGAGATATAGATGCTTGAAAAAACTTTCTAAACTTTTGTTGAGGAGTTTATATTGTTATTCAACATTTTTGTTATTCAATATTTGAATACACCCATCCGGGCTCGTGTATAGACGCATCAACATCTCAGTACGCGTGCATTATTTTGTACAATTTCACTCCGAACAAGTGATACGCGTCTATTAGCCTATAATTAAAACGTTTGAATAAAACCAAAATGCGTTCATAACACGTTTATGACATTTTAAGAACATTTGTGTGTTTGCTGGGTACTTACATACTATATTCGCCAAATTATAGTAAGATTGTCAATGACTGAAAGTTAATAAGATTTGAAATACATTTAAGCAATCTAGACTGAAACAATTGTCAGATTACCAATTGCAATTGTTCCACGAATGAATGGAATCAAATACCTTCGCTTGAAAGCAATTCCTTTGAAGTTCTTTTGGGCGACGAGCGACAGAGTGTTTTGACGAAGAGTTATGCTTACAACACACACTGTGCAAAAGTATTACAACATTGCTAAAAAGGAATTCCGCAAACTGTAAGTTGAGTATTAATCCAGTATCTTGTCGATTTCACTGCATGGAAATGTTCTTTGCATGAAATAAGTAAGATTAGGATAATAAATGGATGGAAGGTGTCACAAGTGGTAACAACATGCGCCTTTTACAGTGGCAGAAAGACCGGAATCCGTTTGAATGCAAAGAAAAAGGAAACTTTAATTCACAAAATGTCCAGATACCTTCAGAATGGTTGCCAAATTGTTTAATTGGTGTCTGATAGTTATCCGGAAAATGATTAAGGAAGAAGGTTGCACTGAAATGGTGATTGGACGAAAATAACAGTCACAGATGGCGGACGTCTTGCAAGAATTTGGTGACTCGGAAATTTTAATTCAATGTAATCAGGTGCTCTTTTGGACTAACCACCTTACTTTTCTTTCTTCGGAGTCCTCCATACCTCGAAGGACCTTTGTCTCCTGATATTTTTCTTTCTTAATACGACCTGTGACATGTATGGCTCAGAAGTTATGTGCCGCAACAGGTCAGGGGTCAATTTCCAATTTGTATAGGGTCAAAATTAAACCCTGTAGCAATTCATCTACAAACGGGGATTAAGAAAATTGGTTGATGTGTTACGGAGACAGATTATAAACAATTTGTAATTATACCGCGCTGCACTAGTACGTTCACGCGGTACCTCTGCATTGAACCAAATCATGCTGCTCACTCGCACCTGTAAGATTAGTATCTCTGAAAAGAGCGATATTGTATTCAATCTATGATTGCAGACATGCGATGAGTGCAACCTGCATGTAGTGCAGCACGATATATTCAAATATTGTTTTCACTTATTGCTATGGTAGTGAATCCAATTATTACGTCACGGCGAATAGGATCAATGGCAATTTATGGTGTTTGACTTTGTTATCTTCTATCTCAGTAACTTTACATTGTAAACTATTGTTTCTGAATTCGTTTTGGTAAATGAACAATTTGCTACAACATTCACGAAAATCGCAGCAATTTCAATTGTTGATCCTTGTATAAGCCTATGTGGCCACTTATTTCACGATGCCCAAGGATGCTATGATGGCATTCGTCAGATTCTGAATCAGTAGGTCTCAGAGATATAGAGAACACAAAATAACGGGCGCTACTTTTGAGTCAAATATTTGTAGGGGTAGGTAAGTGGGGGTGTACTGTTCGTATTGTGTGTATCGACTCAAGCAATTCCAGAAAGGAAAGAAATACTTTATAGAAAAACAGTTATATTTGTACACCTTTATTTCTTCCAATATTACATACAAGTAACAATGTAACGAAACAGCGCCATATTTAACTAGTCAATTTCGTGTACGTAATTGGTCAGTCATGGATAACGTTACGTATACATCAATAAGATACGAGTATTAACCACTATACTACATCAACTTTACATTTGCATAATTTCAGTTAATTTACCACTATGGTTCGACGCTCTTGAAATCGTTTTACAATAATTATAATTACTTATATGACAATACTTTACACAATAAAATATCGCACATATCAGTTAGGATCCTGAACCATTTCACACACTGTATTTCTAAACTAGTCAAAATACGGTGTAGTAATTTCAGTTTTTTTCGTAGCCCATACCAAAAAGAATCGCTAAAAGGAATTTCAAAACCTGTTTATATTTCTTTTCATTATATTGGTAAATATATGTTTGATTGTAGCAATGAGTTAAATTAACTAAAAATCCCTACTCATTGGCGACGACATTTAAAAATCTATGTGGCCAATGTGACGTCACGATAGCCTTACCTGCTATCTGCATCACAAAATACAATACCACTCCACATCGTCAACACCAGGTAAATAATTATTCTTGTACAGGCGTGAAAATAACCAATAGAAATACGCCCTGCAGCGAATCACGTGCAATTGTAATCACACCGTCTAGCACCAGTTAACAAAAAAGCTGAATTTATATGCCCTACTCCGTCGCTGAGCGATACACGATTGGTATTTGACCAATAAGGTAGCTCGCTTTTCAAATAGGAGTTCTGAGTCATTGGGCGACCAATCAATATCACACGGCGATGTAGTATAGAGTTGTCTTTCCAATTGGCCACTAAGAAAGTCAAAATCAAATGGGAACTGACAAAAAAAATCGATATTTCTTGAGTTGGTAACTATAAAGATGTGTAATTAGATGCACAGCTTGTAAAAAATGAGTCCCTTAAGCTTTTGAGTGGCAGCGGCGCATTGCGTAGTGGGAAAGAAACGTACCTATCTACAACTGTATCAAATTTTTTATACTTAGCCCGAGTCTATTAAACACGGCAGAACAAAATCGCCATGCGTGGCTGTCGAAAAACTAGATGATGGCGGTGTGCACTGCTATTACACATAGTCAGCGCACATTCAGGTGAATACTTTGTCATTCAATTGGATTTACAGCTATACTCGATGAGTAAATTACGCATCGAGTTTACGACTATTATGATGTAACAGTCTTTGAAAATTGCGCTTGCCATTAAAGGGATAATCTTTAATAAATTTGTACAAGAATTCAAAAGTTTATTAAGGTAAGTTTTATAAACATAACTTACACAATATAAAGAAGGCTAAATCATGCGTCTGTTTTCCTTTAACCAGCTAGGTTCACCCATGAACAAGTTCGACAGTTAGGGCTGGGGAAACTTCAAAATTATATAGTCTCAACGTTTAGTTGAATGGATGAAATTGTTGTTTCTACAGTGACAAAGCTGACATTATGAAAGCTTCTGCCCACATATCCCATCATGCACTTTTCCATACATTGGTCGCTTTGTGGTATAACATTCACAACTTCACGCGGGCGACGCGGGTTTGAAGGCATTGAAGTGATTCCCTGGTATTGTATGGTGGAATATATGAAAAAAGGTCTAACATTAATAGCCAGGGACACGAATTGAACATCTTCATAGATTGGATTACTCCGTTTTACAAGCAAGATCACAGGGTAAACAAACAAAATCAAAAACAAAATCGTTGTTGGCTGGCAGCTCAAATTCAGCTTTCTGGCAACGGTCTATCGGTAAGAACCAAAAACAAGTTGGTGTTACAAAAGGTCTTGACTTACAAAATTCCCGATTATGTTCTGAGATGATATGTAAATAGAACTGGGTCAGTGAAACACTCCCGTAATCATAAAACCTGACATTATAGGACCTAGTGATGAAAATCAAATTAATGTATATATATCTTTGTTAAAATGACGTTTTCTCAATTTCTTTCAAAATCATATACTTCTATAACAAAGTAAATTCTAATAATATATTGTACAAATACATCCGACAGAATGTAGATTGATGGTAATATAACAATGATTATTTTTCAATGTAACATATATCATTTTTGTATATTTCAGTTGTATTATTTCAAATAAGTTGAACACGGTGTCGAACAACAGTTCAAACATGTAACGTGCTTGAACTTGTTTGCACTAAAACTACAATTAAAATCAAAGACTCATTTAAAGATAAAACATTCCATAAAATAAAAAATAACTGAATACCGTTTGCTATCAAACAAAAGTATTGTAGTTTGATATCATGATATAACTAAGTTTCACGTATGCGGATAAAAAGTGCCATCTTTCTTCCATGATACAAAAATCTATCGATGAGGGGGTAATCCAACAAGGATGTCATAACAGACGATGTAGGCCAAGCTGGCAACCTTAAAGTCAATGTGGCAACATCCTTGATCGGGTCGGCGATGTATTACAGTATTAAAGTCATACAACAAATTCCAAAAACAGTTCTTAATTCTCCAACTCCGACGGATTTAGAATGAGAAAATATTTTTGGGGAACACTAGCATATCACATATGTAGAATTATGACAAAGTTTTGACTTTGCGTTATGAACTAATAGCGACGTCACAATTTAGAATATTTTGACGGCACCTTAGAATCAGATATTCATGGTATAGGCATATACGTAGTTCAATTGTTTACTTTTCTCATAACGCGAATTTGAGTAAATTGTCTTACAGGAATTGGTCCAGGATATTCAAAAACTACATCAACATTTCAATGTCTTGCAGTTTATGACTAAGAACCAACCAAAAGATCTGGGGGAAACTGTGATGCAATTTTATTTTCTATAATATATGCATTAAGCCTCATATACCACTTTTAAAACTCAATGATGTGCTTGTTTCAATACAAAATTGAGCCACAGATGGACACACGTAATGCAGAAGTAGGTAACCAGTTGTTTGTCCCAATTACTACACGGTATTTCGACTACGAGAGATTGTTAACAAAGTGTTTTCTTTGCAGGAGTAATATACATTATGGCATGTTAGGTATAAAAGATACATGAGGTACATAAATTAGGAAGAGTTGGCCTAATAGCATAGAAGATAGTGATTGCCGGTCTTCCCTCATAATATGTTGCATTATAACATGAATACCTTTCTGTACAAATAATTATATCCGTTACATACATGTACAATATTCATTTGCATATATATTATTTACAGATTCAGCCTACTTTGTGTACGTAAAATTGGTTTCAAATGAGTTCTATTCACAAAGTTCGTCAAAACATCTTTCATTACATCAGTAGATACACAAAATATCCACCAATACCGTTCTAATGAATGAACTACTATACCTGAGGGAATCTGACAATTAACGAAGTCTACTGTCCCTATGTTGATTTTTACATGTTGTGAAAATAGACTAAGAGTCACACAGCACCCCCCACACACACAGTAACCCATTCTACTATTCTAAGAACGGAATTAATGAACTTCTTTGATTTGATATTCAATGTTTGAAATAGAGCCAGGGGAAAGAAAATAAACCATTTAGATTGCCATATCGTATCGCATAACGATAAGATGACCCAAATAGTTCATCGTGACAGTTGTTTCGTTGCATGTTTAATATTGCTTACAATTATTGTTCATAAACGCTATATAATATCCTACAAACCAATGTAAATAATTAAACATCTACCAAAAAGTAATTGCACCCCCCTTAATGAATGACCATTATTCCAAAACGGTTGTATGCCCAATTTGGGATATGCATTCGAAGTAGAATTTCTTTCTGCGCATTATGACACCACATGTGTTGCAATGGTCCCATTATTGACGTCGCAGCGTACATTTAAATAAACGTAACCCACGATTTGAAAGTTGCAGCAAAATCCTATTGCCTTGTATTCAGTATCCATTGAACATGTTGAAGGAAATCAGCTCTCATTGGATTATCCTTTTTCTTTCACGCATTTGGAGGGGATCAAAACATGTGATCATCAATAACAATCGTCATTATTCACATCAGTGATCGTTATTCACGTAATGTCGAATTATAACATGAAGACTTCCAATATTTTTTCTGACCAACAAGGTCCTAAATGGCCTACAATTGCAAGTTGTCCTTTCAGTGGTAAAGTTACATTTAAAATTTCCTGATTGGGACATGTTACCAACAGAAGGTCTTCCACTTCTTGTGCCCTTCTTGGTCCAAAACAATGACCACGGATGTGAATAATGATATTTTTTATTATTAGTTACCACATGTTTTTACCTCCTCCAAATTCACAAAAACAAGAAGAATAATCAAATGAGCTGAAAGCATTTCCGTCCATGGACACTGAATACAAGACAATAGGATTTTGATGCAACTTTCAAATATTGGGTTACTTTCATTTAAATGTACGCTGCGACATCAAAATTGGGACAATTGCAACAAATTAGGTGTCATAATGCGCAAAAATAAATTCTGCTTTGAATGCATATCCGACATTTGGCATACGATCAACCGTTTTGAAATAATGGTCATTCATTAAGGGGGTAATTACTTTTTTTGTAGATGTTTAGGACTATATAACATAACACTTTTCTCTTCACAAAACTGAGCATATACCATGAAAACTGTAGGACCTTTTTGGATGTGATTTATCAATTATTTTAATTCTATATTATGTTCTATGTAACTATCTTTGTCTATACTTTCTACTTCTGATTCAACTTTTCAGATTTAACCAACATCTAACGATATTTTTGCTATTTATGCTACGATTGTCTATCTTGTTCCATATCAACATGATCAAATCTCCCATCTATATACTGAAAGCAGTTGTATCCTTATATGAAGACAATCGCTCTTCAGTAAAATGAACTGTGTCCTGCGCACCAACCATAATGAGTACGCTTTAGTTTGATCTCTTTCACGGTTGTTATCATGGTTATGCGCTTGTCTGTGGCCAACGAAGGCGAGTGTTAATTATTTCTCCAAACGAAGAACAGCCGGTTTTTCAAAGTGATCGATCACAGTGGGTACAAAATGATTTTTTTTAAATAATTCTTTCAGAAAATGAACTGCAATGTGTGACAAATTATTCTTGCAAGGCAAATAGGCCTATAGGGCCTGCTGAACAAATTTTAGATACTTTTTTCATTTATTGATGCCGGAAATATGTCACATTAAAAATCATTTCTATTGCATATATAAAATCTACATAGGTCATGGGCTATTGCTATTATACACTTCACCAAACTGGCTTTAGTCAATTGTTGTTTTCTATACAATTAAATAAAAAAATTGTTACTATTTTCTATTTTTCCAATTTGTGACAAAGTCCAATGGCAATACCCTGGACTTCTATACCTACTATACACTTACCAACATTTTTTTCAAACAGGGATGGTTTACGTGTTTACCCTTTGTAATAGTCATCAACAATATCCTATTGTAATTGGCATCTCACATCATCAACATCTTCTTTGTCATCCATTTTAGGAACTGACTGCGATGTCTTGTTGCATGTCATTACGTTACAGAAACAGACATTAAACCCAAACAGAACACGTGAATTCATTCCAAGACACAAGGGTAGTGTACATCAAACAATAGTGATAATATTGGGATTTGGGATTTTGTAATGATACGTATTTGGGTATTCGTCCCAACTGTCACAGGTTAACAAGATCCAGGTTAGAATGCTATAGTGTACTATATATTCCATGATAAATCCTTGATCCAAGGAATGCCAAAAAACTTTTGAAGCTGCGCATGCCGGTCACTCCCGCGTGTCATGATGCATCTTCCCGTCTTCCCACATGACATAGCTTAAAACTTTATATATTAAAATGCTCTTAAGTTCTTCAAACCACAGTGGTGTCTTAATTCACCCAGTTTCATTCATATACCCTGTCAAAGTTTCCTTCTCCTCGGTGTTCTCTTTGTAGAAATTCACCTAATCATAACATTCCTTCCACGTTTCGGTCACATTTCCTAAATATCAAGGTAACACAATTAAGAAGCCAATGCACTGTATGAAGCAGAATAACTTTGAAGACACTGCGCTCCATTCATTACACATTTCACAAGTATAGCATCCAACGGTAACAGTGTAAGGAAATCATAACTTTTAACAGTCATTCCTCCAGTACTCTGCATCCATAATACGCATTTTCATAGCATTTGTTTAACGTCCATACAGTTTGCAGCACACTAACAATATCGATGCTCGAAGTTTGAAGTCAAAATCTTGACAGATCGACAACACTGGACCATTATATTTCGTATGAAACCTTGCATACCAATAACAAAACATCCTGCTATAGCTTCTATACAGCATCCAATGGCCGGAGTTCACCATTCAAATGTGATTCGATAGGTTTCATTTGGTACATAACATGTCCTTCTTTTTGATTGGCTGGTACCCACTCTGCTGAGGGCTTCAATAACGATTTGATTTTCTGTAAGAGAACAAGGAATTCATTTCAACTTTTTTTGCTAAGGATGTCGAAAACATGAAATAATTTCAAATTACTTGTGACCTCAGTTTGTGATCTTAACATCACTACTGATGATGGTGTTTGTATTACATAATGGTCGAAGCATGATTGTAATAGCACTTTTTAAATTAAAACATTTTGCAAGTTTAATTTATACATAAATCCATTCAAGACAAAAAATAACCATATTGGGCATTAATGTCTAAACTGATTTTAGATGAAATAATCTTAATCGTCAAGTAATAATAGCACGTTTTTTTCTGAAGGAAAGAGCATCTAACAATATTCATGATACTTTTAATTTGAGCAAAAACACTCTCTTCAGTGTGACAAATTAATGATATACTAGTAACTTGAATGTTTCACTATTATGTTTAGAACCGTTAATGTTTCTTTGTGCACTTACTGCTATTGGCGTGTCTCCTTCTGACTTGGTAAAGAAGGTTATGACCATAAAAACAGGTATCATTAGCAATGAAACCACTGCCATCATCCATCCAATCACTTCACACCACACGGGATATGTATAGTCCCCGTAATATACTGGAACATAGTCTACCATGCTAAATATAGTAATGAACTGAAGGAAAAACAAAACACATAATAAGTAAACCCTATATCCCATAAATCACCTTTAACATGATTAAGGAGATCTACTTTGCTTCTGAATATCTTGTCAACAAAGTGGGCAGTTTTAAATCACGGCTATTTCGATTATCGGAAAGTACATATATTTGTCTCAAGCTAAGCGATGTGAATCAACCAGGCCAAAGGCGCCAATTTTGAAATTGGAATACAGCAACAAAGAAGGACTCAGGCAAGAGGATTTCTATGTGGCCATGCCCGTCGAGCAAGTGGAAATTTTAAAATTCTGCGAGGTATGTCTTTGCCTTGGTTGGTTCAGATCGTGCCTAGATTTAAAACATATTAAGTTTCAGGCTTATTGATAATAATGATGATAATACCCAAAGTTGGAACCTACCAGAATGATCCCCGGTGTAACGAAACACCAGCACACCATGTAGAAAGGCCAAATGACCGGCAGCTCGCCGAGCATTAACTTAATGTCATCCAAAAAGCGCCGTACACCTGCACATGTAACCAGTAATTACAATAGAAAAAGAGCATTAATAATATTTGAATCCGATTTTTAAAACGATTAAAATATATACGTGGTATTTATTTCAGTTGGTCTCAATAAAATATATAATACGTTATTTTACAAAAATTTCAATTCTCGCGATTCACATTACGATGCGCCGCCAGCGGTTGCTCTAGCTTGCAGGGGTACTTGTTGAATTTTGACCTGCAGGGCCGGCATCGCCGTTGTAGCCACTATTGGATTTTCACGCGAATATGATAATAATGTTGAAAACAGTTCCACGAAGGATTCTGTGTGATCGATAGATTGAAAATGAATCCACTATTTATTATACATTGCCGTTTTAATGTGCTTTTGCGTGTGACATTATTATATTGACATTTAAATACACAACACAATGACTTAATATAATTATGTTCCCGAGTTGTATTCGTATTACGCGGGCTTCGGATGTCGACTTTTCCCATGATGCACTGCGTATTTTGGCCTCTCCCTAGCAACCGCTGGAGGCGCATCGTATCGTGAATCGATCAAATTGCAATTGGTGAAATATAAATCGTATAAAGAACGTTTCTTCATAATCAAGAAAAACAATAATCAATAAGTATGTTTCGGACAAAATAATACAGAAGTTAGAAGGAGTGTATGACAGTTAAACTTTCATTAATATGGATAATATAATATCTTTAAAGAGTCCAGCGATAAGTGAAATGTTCTTGCACTTTTGAGCAAAAGCTTGTATTATGTTGGAAATGGCTAAATTGAAATTACTTAAGATGGCCGATATTTTCAAGATGGTCGCCAAGATGGCCAGCATAAACGAAACGGTAAGAGTATTTATCTGAAATGTATTCTGACTTACCGTAAACCCATGCAATCACGATGCATTCCATCATACCAACACCATGAGCGATATTAGCGCACTGTACCAATTTAGGAAATCAAACAAGTAAAAGCCGACCTGAAACCTCAATGACTTATGATATTTAATGGTAAAGAAAAAAAAAAGCTCAGTGATTTATAGTGCGCTACGCAGAGGCACAACGCCTAGACGTTGATCCACAAGACTCAGCACACTTTACAGGTTGTCGCTGACCACTACGGCCCACATCATTTAATAAACCAGTAAACAACAATTCAGGGACAAGAGTGCAAGAGCTCACACCCTAGACATTCCACAAATAACCATCGCAACCAGGATCAGCTCCCCGAGCTTCGTACGGGTTGCAACGAGACAATTAGCAGTATAAAGTTCCTTGTCCATGTGAATTTCAAGCTCACTCAATTTTCCACGAGAGCGTATTTGGCACCGCCAGGGTTATCGAACTGTCCAGCTCAAATTGTGGATTTCTAGTCATTTTTAGTAAATACAGAGAAACAGCTTCCTGTAATATATTTGTGTTAAGTTTGTTTGTTTGTGTGCTTCATTGTTTGTCTGTATTTTTCTCCTGTTTTTTCAGTCAATTGAAAACAATTGTTTGGGTGTTTCATTGTTTGTCTGTATTTTCCTCCTGTTTTCCAGTCAATTGAAAACAGCAAATCGACATTTAATATCAACCGGTAGCAGGACTAGTTGTGGCTTCTGGTATTCTCAGGGAATTGCACTCAAACATATATACAGTACAGGTATATACACACTTACCTCTGTAACTATGGGTAAACCAAGAACGAAGAATAATGCACAAACACCAAGCGAGAAATACAGTCTTCCTCGGTCTCAAAACTCGCGGAAAGCAGTCGACGAGAGCACTTATTACAGTCTCAACCATAATAAACTATAGAATGGAAAGCAAAGAATGATTCATATGGTGAACATGCTTTGATGTCCATTTGCTATAATTAGGCATGTTAGGTAAGCGACAATTTAACGAGATCTATTCACAAGTAAAAATAATCGTTGGTAAGAGTTCTTATATACCCATACCGTCGACAAATGGTTTCCAGTGACATGTTTGCCCGAAATTCAGCCTGGATGACTTCAGGTCGTTGGAAGATATCTACATTATTTTAAACCCTTAGCAATGCAAAGTGGGCACACTCTGTTCATTATCTTGATATATATTCCTAATTCCCAGTA
>NC_092628.1:38759283-38813692 GCF_039555335.1 Amphiura filiformis
AGGACTTTCATTCTGACTTGTACTTTTTAAAGTGATAAAGAAACTTTCCAATAGGCATAGAAATTAACCCTGGTATTTAACCATTAGTAATTCAATTCATCCCAACTTAATGAATATTAAAAGCATGATAAGTGCAGATGACATCCTAAAACGATGAAAAAAAGTACGTATAAAAGTATATTTTATTTGTGTTTTATAATTATGAATTTTTATTCGCGTATAAAAATTCTTTAAAAGGGCATGCCGATTACAAGGAGATTTCGAAGTAGAGGAAAAGATCCGCGCGTCATGCATATTCATGGAGGATTTCATGAGCCTGGTTATTAATTTGTACTTCACTTCCAATAATTATGTGACTAAAGGTGGTACTACACCCCCTGATAAATTTCTTGACTAATTTTTTTTTCTCAATCACACTCAGTCACTGGTATCAAAATTACGTATATTAATTTATTATAGGGGCAAGGAATCCAATTACCGTACTTCCTGAAATTTCAGTGATTCAAGACAAGTGGTTCAGTATGTATGTTAAGAAATGAGGTACATTTTAGCGGTACCTCTTTCCTTATCATAAATAACGTACCACTTGTCTTGAGAATCCCTACTACAGATCGTATACCTATATTATCCATATAGGGAGATAACAGTGGCGTACCGTGGCCGCCCTTCCCCGGGGGCTGAAGAAAATCCAATTTTGCCGCCCCTTCCTCAACAGCCCGAAAAGGTTGCCCCAATTTTTTTACGGTCGTTTGAAAAAGTGAAGAGCAAAAAAAAAAAAGGATTTTGAGGCGCTAGCGCCCTAAAAGCAATGTTTAGTACCATTTTTCACAGTAATTCAAATTTTTCGCCCTTTTTCTTTACTAATTCTTTTTGCCGCCCTTCTTCTTTTTGCCGCCATTCTTTTTGCCGCCCTTCTTCTTCCGCCGCCCTTCGTTTTTGCCGCCCTACTTTGACCCCGGGGCTGGCGCCCCAAAGCCCCCCCAAATACGCGCATGGATAAACTACTAGGAACCACACACTCTTGGAAATGGGTAATGCTCGCTCCGCTCGCTATTCGTGGGGCATCGCGGTTTGTGACTCGCGGCTCGTGTCCCCCATAAATCGCGAGTACTGAAATTCCAGTGTAGTAACCAGTGGCAGCGCTACGGGGGGGACAAGGGGGACAAGGGGGGCAGGGGTAATGAAGAGCCTACAATTTCCCAGATAGTCGAAATATTAATGCCCGTTTCAGTTTTGGACACACACAAAAATGATCGTCAATCATGTCAATTGCACTTTTTTATTCACAACTCGATTTCCCTCGGAAATGCAAGTTATTTCAATTAAGTATTAACAGTATTAAAATATCAACTGTTAGAATCGTTTGTCACTGGTTTTAACTTCTCCTCCCCTGGCCCCTTTTACAATACGTCTAGACATCTTAGCCTTTATTTTGAGTTCAAAACGTCCATACATCATGTTTTTAAGCACGTGGGTGTCAGCTTTTTTACTGCTCAACTGGCACAGTAAAAGCAATTTTTAATGCTGCTATACGAAGGGCAGTATTAAAATGCTGTTTAAAAGTTTAAACAACCCTGTTTACGCGTAAACTAAACAACAGTTATATTTAAAAATAAATGATCAGGCTGTTTAAAATATTATTTTTAAAACACCTGTTTAAATATTGGGTGTTTAAACTTTTAAACATCATTTTCAGTGTAGATGTCCTTTGGTTTGCCATAAACCAAGTACCATGCGTGACTACATAGCCTACTTGGGTATCGTCGGATCATCTTTTGCACGTTTTGGATACTTAACTATGCTTAAGGGCTGGGGTATGAACGTTTGGACAGTTTTTATTTTGGGACATTAGAGCACATCAGACATATCGAATTGCATTCTGAATACGAAGAATGTCATTCTGATATCAAATAATTTTGATTTGTTGAAATTCGCAATTTAATACACATTTTATGGCAAATCATTAAAAATTGATATTTTTGATATTTAACAGTACTTGAAGTAAACTTTATAAATCTGATGATTTATACTAAAAGTGTATGTAGGTGGGATGAAAAGCCGACGATCAATTGAAAATTTTGACCTTTCGTATTGAAGATATGGATTTTTTCCCAAAACACCAAAAAACATTAGGTCTTTTTGGGAAAAAAATCCATATTTTCAATATGAAAGGTAAAAATTTTCAATTGACCGTCGGCTTTTCCTCCCTGCTACATACACTTTAAGAATATATCATTAGATTTATATAATCTACTTCGAGGACTGTTAAATATCAAAAATTTGAAAAATATCAAATTTTTATAATTTGTCATAAAATTTGTATTATATTATGATTTTCAAAAAATGAAAATTATTTGATATCAGAAAGACATGCTTCGTATTCAGAATGCAATTCGATTGGTCTGAGGTGCTCTCATGTCCCACAAAAAATACTGTCGAAAAGCAATAAACGCTCATTTTAGATCCCTTAAGGTTATTAATTATTTTAAACTGTTGTGATTTGGTAGTTCACAGCATCTTACGAATGGTAGTGAGCTTTGGCAAAACTGCATTGCTCAATTCATAGCGAGCGTGTAGAAGAATTAAAATATCACAGATATACTTTTATAGGTGCTGCGGTTCTTGAGTTACGATGTAAAGAGGGCTGAAACAACAACACTTTTGTAAAACGTACATAACTAGTTAACAACAATAAATTAAGCAAGTTTGCAAAGTATACGATTTGTAGAATGAACTTTTGCAAAACATCAAGGTGTTTATTTTCAATAATATATTGATCTAGATAATAAAAATCGATTTTTAGGTTGCTTCGACCAACAATACCTCGTCTACCCTTAAGTCTATCTAATTGTTATTAAATAGCCTAGCGAATTTCTTGAAATGAAAATCGTTCGAATTTTAAAAAAGAGAGCATCAAAATTTTCTATGTATCGACACCATAAGATTAGCGTGTTTTTAATTAATTTATTTTGCTCATGTGTTTTTGTTTTACTTCGTTTATAAATTAAACATTTTACATTACCAAATTTACCAATTAAAAATGTTTGTAAAAATAGCGATTGATGTAACCAACCAATTATTGCTATTTAGGGTGGAGTGCATTGAAATCTGTGAAAATAACAGCTTTGTATCATAATATTGCATTATCGACCTAAATATGACTGAATCAGATGGGACATATATGTATTGAATATTTCAAATTACAGTTATTGATGTCCATTCTCAATATCAATGGAGGTTAATTTGTAATGTGATAATAACACAATGAACGATCACATGCGTTTTCAATATTCTGCGTTTACTACATGCACAGGATATAAAATACAGAAATGGAAAAACTAAATAATAATATGACAATAAACAAGACAAAATAATTAAACACATAGTTCAAACAAATCAGATCTATTAATTTTACAATTGAGCGCTATAACTGATATGGATTATAGTGGTCTCATATTTTTATGAACGTAAATGTACATGTAGAATGTTTATTGTTGCTGTATACAGTATGTGGGGGGTGTTGGGGTGTGTGTGGGGGGTGCTTGTGCGGGCGAGTGTTGGGTGTTGGCGGTGGGTGTGGGGTGCGTGTGTGGTGGGCAATGACGGCACCAAGAATGTTTGTCGAAGGAGGGGCACAAATAAAAATCAACCAATTTTGCACAAAAAATGCCGCAAAAGTGGAAATTATTTGTACTTTTAGGTCTTTAATTGGGGAGGCATGAAGGCAAGAGTTCTGATGGGGCCATTCCCCATGCCCCTGTGCACTGCCACTGTAGTGGGGTGGGATGTGTGATGTGCAATGGTTCTCGTTCGCGGCCATGTGTTCCCTACAGGTTTTCTTATTTTAATTATAATAAAAACACTTGTGTTGTTCATGTTCATAACGTTGTCTTTCCTGATCCTGCGATACCATTTATTAAGATCGTTGAAATCTGTTTGTGTTACAAATCTACAGATGTGTGGTGTGTGGCTCGATGCCCGGACGGGTGGGTAGCAGTGTTTACTCTCTCTGGAAATTGGGTGCGCCGAATGAAGCATTTTCTCCCCAAATTGGCCCAATTTTGGCTCAGTAATTCCTCAAATTGACTAATTGTAATACAGCATTGCAAATTTGTGTGGGCCAAATATTATTTTCACTGGGCCAAAATTGAGACATACAGCCTCTGAGTAAACACTGGTGGGTAGGGGTGGATGTTGAGGGGTGGGGTGTGGAAATTGTTTAAGTGTCTATACAAATTAACTTGTTTATGTTTATTTATTTTTTCTTAGTTCATGAATCTAACTTCTATTTTCTTTTTCTTTTAATTTCTTTTCAGTTACACTGACGGGTTCTCAACCATTTCGTGGTGTCTTATTACAAGCTCGAGTAGTTGGGACAGACACACCCATTGGAACATGGGAAATAAACAATGAAGCAATATTTAGACTTACTAATTGTGGGGGACAACCTAATAGTCTAACGCATCAAAATAGTTTAGATAAAACATTACCTAGGACGGTTTCCTGGAAAGCTCCGTTATCATTACGAGACGATGTTCAATTCATGTAAGTATTATATATTTGACGATATAATTTGACAATTGAAAAGAAATGGGGTTTTAAATTGAACTTTGGAATTTGAAAAGTATAAATCACGTTGGGTCTAAGGCTGTGCTAACACTTTTCTTTGATCACTTTGACCACAATTTGTTATTTTTCAAATATCTTAAAAATACAAGAATCTAAGGTAACTGAACAGACAGTAGTGCTTTCTTAACCTTCGAATATTCTTATGACACCTAAAATTTGGTCTTCACTGATCATCATAAGGAAGCCCGACACTTTTAGGCAGGTTTCATAAATTATTTTGAGAAGTTAGACATTATTAGCATTTGAATGAAAGGACCCTCTTAATATAATTATAAGTCTAAAAGCCCGGGTCTAAAGTTGCAGATGAAACCATGAGGCACAATTGACCTTCAAACGAAGGTTGGACAAACCGTTCAGATGTATTGACAATAGCTTTTTTGTGTACATCAGAAAATGGGTTAAATCCCCATGATAAATCAAATATCATGTCATTTCAATTATTGCATTACAGAGTTCCTTGCCCTCAGACCCCGCATACATATTTCACATCTACATGTATGTCCATCACGATTCAGACAGTTATATCCATGTACCTGCTTATATAATGAAGAAATGATGGCTCTGAAAAGAGATGTTTAAATTATAGGTGCCCATTTCCTGCTGAAAATACGGTGGCTCTGAAAAGAGCCGTTCAAATGGGCTGTTAGTCTGTTAGAACGTAGGTAAGTGTTTCTGAAAAAAAAATGAACGGAGTAAGTCCAGGCATAGGTTGCCCCATGACTTCCTACGTGGATATCATGAGTTGGTTATACCATGTGATGGGTTCTCGGTAAAGTCATTCATGATCATACTATACGAAGAGCCATTGGTGTCTGCAACTTCAATGTATAGATATGAATGGCTTGCAAAACGAAAAAGCTTCTACTTTTATTACTATTGAATAGCTGAATAGAAATGCTTTTAGGGCAATCCAAAAATACAATCTTCATTCGACAAGAATGTCAATTTTTTATTGTTAAACAAGTGATGCAAGTTAAAATCACAGACAAGTGAAATAAAAACATTACGCCAGCATACAGGTGTGAATTATTACAGCCTTTATTTACCCTCGTATTTTGACAGAAAAGAATGAAACTCCATCTTACTATATAGGCTATAGGCTACTATACTGTATTGTCGATTATGAGTTACGGTGGTGGCAATATTTACAAATTGCTTATTTTGCAAGTTTTTGACTGTCTCGTCTGTTCCATTTCGCTTAGTCTAAAGTTTCCCGTAGGCTGTATTAATGAACATATCAAAATATTAAATATAAAAAATACGAATTTAAGTGATCTTTGACGTTTTTACGTAAAATAGCGAATTTGACAACAAACCGTTGTGTTAGGTATGGGACCAAACACGTTATGGTTGAACAGGTACAGATCACAGTGGTACAGATATTCACTCCGGGATTACACCTGAACGAGCAGTGTATTTCTGTTTCAATTCCTGCTGTATTGGCATTATTCCTTGACCTGTGAAAGTAAAATATTCATTAGGTATAATATGGTTAATAATATGCCAGGTGAAAGGCTACCAATAATTAGGTAAAGATTTGTCAATTTATCATTTGTCTTGTATGATGGATTTTTAATACAGGTGGTATTGATCAAATACGAGGTAGTTGGTCACTGTCGTTGATATCAAAGGCCTTAAACAAACCGGGACTAAAAGAGATTACAAAAGAGCTTCGGTTTGATTTGTAGAAGTGAAAATAAACAATGACATATTTATATTTATCGTGCTAATTAGGAGAAGAAAATGAACGTGAGACTGATCATATGATGCCACCATTTTAACAGCGCAAAGTAGGGTCAGTAGCTAGGCCTAGTCCAGGTATCATTTAAAAATATATTATAATGTAAAGTGGACCTTCCAAATTTATGTAGGCCTATGTCAAAATAGCCGAAACATTGAACTTATTATGTATAGCGAATATTTCTATTGGTCACATGTATGTATGTATTATACGTTTGTGTGGAATCTGTGGATGGGGGTGGGGGTGATGAGATACTGCTCTCTTTTACCATGTTTACAATATTGAACATGATGAATGAAAAGGTTATGTTGTCCTAAATGATTCATACAGGGACATTGAATCTCTTATTGGAATCAAAATAGGTTTGGCTTTGGTCAAGACTCGTACAATTCACAACTAGCGTGACATATCACGATATGATGTAAATTTGGTTGTGAAATATGGTTTCGATTCTATGACAATTGAATTTTAAGACAAATCTCGTGAAGAAAAGAAGGTCAATGTTGGTTTCTCACCTATACAATCCTGTATGACTGCAATAGGTCAATGAAGCCTCCGATTGTTGGCTCGCATCACGGTCAGATTCACATTTATTGTTAATTTGTACATCTATTCTGAGCTGAAGCTGACTTCACTGGGTATAGACAATGGATTCAGGGTTCACGTCCTATGTTTTTTCTCATCATGCCCAGGCACTAAAATTAACAAGTCATTTGTCACAGCCAAACAACAGCATAGTCTATGGCGCTTAATAATATGAGCTTTCAAAATATACAAATGTATATGCGTAAAATTGTAAATGTGCTCTTGTTATTAAGGGATCTAAAATGAGCGTTTATTGCGTTTCGACAGTATTTTTTTGTGGGACATGAGAGCACCTCAGACCTATCGAATTGCATTCTGAATACGAAGCATGTCTTTCTGATATCAAATAATTTTCATTTTTGAAAATCACAATATAATACAAATTTTATGACAAATTATAAAAATTTGATATTTTTCAAATTTTGATATATAACAGTCCTCGAAGTAAATTATATAAATCTAATGATATATTCTTAAAGTGTATGTAGCAGGAAGGAAAAGCCGACGGTCAATTGAAAATATTGACCTTTCGTATTAAAGATATGGATTTTTTTCCCAAAAAGACCTAATTTTTTTTTGTTTTGGGAAAAAAATCCATATCTTCAATACAAAAGGTCAAAATTTTCAATTGATCGTCGGCTTTTCATCCCACTTACATACACTTCAAGTATAAATCATCAGATTTACAAAGTTTGCTTCAAGTACTGTTAAATATCAAAAATATCAATTTTAATGATTTGCCATAAAATGTGTATTAAATTGCGAATTTCAAAAATCAAAATTATTTGATATCAGAATGACATTCTTCGTATTCAGAATGCAATTCGATATGTCTGATGTGCTCTAATGTCCCAAAATAAATACTGTCCAAACGTTCATACCCCAGCCCTTATAAATTAGAAATGGAATACGATGTACTTGTATAATATGTGTACACATCTTTAATAATGACATTGAATATAATTATGATGGTGTCGTAATGAACTTTTGAAAGTGTTCTTTTCGGCTAAACTTTAGAATACCCTACCACTATACTATATTCGCAGATGACACTTTACAGATTGCGCCTTGGGTCTGTTTTCATGATTTAGTCTTAACTCGTCCATTATTTTGTTCTCTTGTAAACTTACACCACATATGTTAAAATAGAGAATATTAATTCAATAGCCGTGGTAACCATGTGGTAATACATTTGCAATATTGAACTGGAATTGAATTAAGTATTTTGTAATGATCCGCCCTAGTTTACACATTCTAATCACATAATAGCCTCTAAGACCTGATGCGGTTTATACGCAAGAAAATACGGTACATTGCCTAGATATTATACAATAAAGAATGCGCAATAAAGTTAATTGTTGGGTTATTGTCTATAACCTCTTGTTTTTGCAAAACGCTTAATCAATGTTCCTTTTATTTTCAGAGCAACATTTGTACAGGAAAGAAGAACATTTTGGACTAGAATAAGGTCGGCATCGGCGCAATATTCTGGTACCGGTAAGTTATAAGTGTTTGTTTGTTTGTTTCTGCGTCGTTTATTTGCCCCTCGAATCGCTAATGTTATAAATGTAAATACCTATCTGTTGGTTTGTTGTATACAAGCTCATCAACAATCAGCGAAGTCGTATGACGCTATAGGCCTAAAGGTAAACCCTTCCCGTCCTATACTTACTCCATCACTATCCTAACCCTAAAATCATATGGCCTAAATGATGAATCCTAGCCTTAAATGGTCAATCCTAACCCTAACTTAACTCTTAACAAATAAACTCTAAAAAACAGTATACTATTGGCTACCCAAAACTGTAAAGTTATATCGAAGTCATGATGTTCACAATGGATTGACGGAGAGGACATAATACCACAGAAACTGACCAGAGGCAAGCTTGGACATTTGTCACGTCCATTCTTGTTTGTTTTGTACTCAATAACGAATTCACAACAATCGAAGAAATGGAGACTTAAATGCAATTATACTTACAAGCTTGCAAACAGTTTGTTTTCATATGAACTTACATAAGTCTCCCAACCTCTGTGAGGAAATCATAATCAAGATTAAAATCTTACACGTTCCGCATGAATAGCTTGTGGTGAAAGTCAAAGGATTTATATCATTTCACGCCTCTGGGTTTCAGTTTTGGTTTATCCAGGAGACACAGTAGTTCCCATACAAGATTGTTCATTTGCTTTTACACATGTTCGGGCATTTTAGTTACAATTTTTTAATTAAGAGTGTGTATTTCCACATGAATTACATTTAAATAAATATAAAACTTTTGACGTGCTTACTCAAACAAATTCCTTGTAATTACTTGAACCACTGTTGCTCTCATAGTCGCAGTGTCGTTGTCATCGTGTTATTTAAATTACTTGGTGATGATGACGATGATGATGATGATGATGATGATGATGATGATGATGATGATGATGATGATAACGATGATGACGATTACAACAACGATGACGATGACGATGACAACGACGATCCTGATGATAAAAATTAGATTTTGTTATCATTGTTATTATTTGTATTCATTTGTTAATATTATTTCTTTCTTTCTTTCTTTATTTTATTTTATTTACTACACTTTATCACTGGCACAGAATTACAAAAAAAATATAATATTGCATATAAGTTACATCAAAAATTACACAATATTATGAAAGGAACAATATTTTTTTTTTAAAGTCCAGTGAATGGCTGGAGCGAACAGGTGCAAGGCACCTCTAAGACCGCCACAACCAAAACCAAAAAAGAAGGGAAGGGAAATATAAATTAAGAGGTGGAAAATGCAGGTTATTTACATTTGCCTGCAATTTGGACAATTTCTACCATATTGATGTTATTATTTATGTACATTTGTTAATATTTTTCTTTCTATCATACATTTTCCCTAGTGTATATGGCATGCAGTAGTGCACCGTGTTTGAATGGCGGTGTTTGCAGTCCTGGAGATTCCAGTGGATATGGATATGCCTGTCAATGTCCTTCTAGTTTCAGTGGCTTGAATTGTGAACAACGTAAGTTAATTGATGTTGTTGCTAATCTTCCCCGCAAGATAGTTAACAATTTTGGAATAATGTTAGCTGTTTGTTAATAATGTTGGTAATTCTGGGGCGTAGCCAGTTTTCTTAGTCGGGAGGGGGAGGGGTGGTAAAAATTTCAGGGGCAAAGACGAAGAATTTCCGGTTACATGATTTTGACCCGGTATCATTGGTGGGATATACACATACCAATTTTCTTGGACTACATAAAAGATTTCCAAGCTTCATTGCCACTTTTCTTTTCTTTTGCCGGTCCGATTTTTTTTTTGTCGGATGGGGGGGTTTCTTTAATTTCTTGTAAGGGGACTCTTCCCCACCCCCGCTAGCTACGCTACTAGTTGGTATTATGCTAGCCGTTAATAAATCGACAAAAGTAATTATCATATCATAAGGTATGGGACATATTTACACACAATTGATATTCATGTAAGTTGCATAACACGGGGAACATTTTTCCATACTAACACTAACATAAAGGTATCGTAAGAAAATTCATTTCTCTTTACTAACATAAATCCATTACTTGGCTATGCATTTTGTTTCAGTAAAAGACGCGTGTGCAAGCCAGCCTTGCCAAAATGGCATATGCTACTTGCTTGCAAATGGCCCAGGTTATGTATGCCTTTGCAATGCTGGTTTTACAGGGGCTAATTGCCAAACGCCTGGTAAGAGAAGGTAAAACCATCTCACGCATGATATCTCGCATTTCTAAGTTACCATGGTTACAGAATGTTTCAAATTCAGTTACGTTTTTGGTTGTAAAAGTTGCATTTTTGAAAGTGGTTGGCGATGGTGGAGGTACTCCTTTTCAAATGCATGATTAAAATTGTAATGTAAACATCAAAATGAATACTGGTATTAATTCCTAGAAAACTAAGAGGTATTTGTGTCGCTTACTGCAATATAGGGAAAACGTAAGGCTCTAATATCAGATGAATCAGATTTATGCATGCATCTTGTTTAATACCATGATACCAAATTATATCATAAACTAGTTGTTTTAAATATTGTAAATAATAGATGCATGGTGCATTGTTCTTTTCTCCGGAGGGGTCTGGTCCCTGGTTGTCATAAAAACTACTCTTTTCCTCTATTATGCAAGCACCCATTCTCCCCTCTTTTAAACTCAATCTCAAAATTCTTATTATGTAATCAACTGACTTCTAGAAAGACTAACAAAAACAGAAGAAATATAAATGAAGCCACCCAACAACCATACATGTTTCAACTCTCCCCTATATATCCATCCACACTTACCAAGCAATTAATCCTTGGCGTTCATACTGCAAATTAACATTGCTTAACCTTAGGTCTAATATCATAAGTCAACATTATTGTCAAAATTTAACAATTTTTTGGTTAAAAATTTGTCAACATTGTATAAGATTTTGTAAAATTATTGCCACATTTAGACCAACGTTGGGTATTTGCTCATTTTTTCCATTCTGTATAACAAAATACATTAACCTGTAAAGTTGCTTACTTTGCATTATTTGCTAAATTGCTTGCTAATGTGCTTGCTTAAGGGATCTAGAATGAGCGTTTATGGCCTTTCGACAGTATTTTTTGTGGGACATGAGAGCACCTCAGACGTATCGAATTGCATTCTGAATACGAAGCATGTCTTTCTGATATCAAATAATTTTCATTTTTGAAATTCACGATATAATACAAATTTTATGACAAATTATTAAAATTTGATATTTGTCAAATTTTTGATATATAACAGTCCTCGAAATAAATTTTATAAATCTAATGATATATTCTTAAAGTGTATGTAGCTGGGAGGAAAAATAGCCGACGATCAATTGAAAATTTTGACCTTTTATATTGAAGATATGGATTTTTTCCAAAAAGACCTATTTTTTTTGGTGTTTTGGGAAAAAATCCATATCTTCAATACGAAAGGTCAACATTTTCAATTGATCGTCGGCTTTTCATCCCACCTACATACACTTTAAGTATAAATCATCAGATTTATAAAGTTTACTTCAAGTACTGTTAAATATCAAAAATATCAATTTTAATGATTTGCCATAAAATGTGTATTACATTGCGAATTTCAAACAAAGGACATTCTTCGTATTCAGAATGCAATTCGATATGCCTGATGTGCTCTAATGTCCCACAATAAATACTGTCCAAACGTCCAAACGTTCATACCCCTTCCCTTAATTGCACGTTTAATTATGCTTAGTGTTCAATTGCTTGCTAATGTGCTTGCTTTGCTAAATCTGCTTATATTGCTTACAGCTGATTTACCTTGTGCCAGTTCTCCTTGTCTAAATGGTGGTGTATGCTTCACAGCTGAGGATCATTCCAGTTATATATGTTCTTGTCCTGCGTCATATATGGGAACCAATTGTGACATTCTATGTATGTTATGTTCTGTAATGATATCGTCTGTATATTAAGTTTTTTATTTACTTATACATGTTTATTGTTTAAATGTGACTTTGTTTGGACTAATAAACAATAAAAACAAAACAAAAGCAAAGAAACAAGAAAAAGGTAAAAGCATCAAACATTAACAAATTTTTACACGTTTTGTGATTAATGTTGGTACAAAAGATATTATGTATGTTCTGTAATGATATCGTCTGTACATTAAGTATTTCAAGCTATTTTATTTACTTATATAACATGTTTATTGTTTAAATGTGACTTTAGAAAATTTGTTTGGACCAATAAACAATAAACAATAAAAGCAAAACAAAAACAAAGAAAAAAGTAAAAGCATCAAACGTTAAATTTTTTTAACACGTTTTGTGATTAATGTTGGTACAAAAGATATCATGTATTTGTTTAGAGCCTCGGCCTCTTAAAAAAGGAGAGGCAGAAAAATAAGAAGAAAAACAAATTATACAAATCTTTCATTTTTTTATCGTACAAACGCAATTGTAAGCATATGGATATATACAATGTATATATACAAAGTAATGAACTAAAGTTTCTTCAGAGAGTGCTCAACTTTAAGTGTAAAGGAGCGATAAATAAATAAATAAATAAATAAATATACAGATGGATCAGTTCATTAAATTTTATTCATATCCTACAAACTTGTTTCAAGAAGACTGCTGTCTCCTCTCATCCCTGAGAGAGGAGACAGCAGTCTTCTTGAAACAAGTTTGTAGGATATGAATAAAATTCAATGTATATATATATATATAAAAGTTCATCTTTGTTGAAACTATCAATTTACATATGCAATCGGAAATGAAAAATCTTTTTTTTTTTCAACGAGGAATGACTGTTCAATTTTGTTTTCGTACGTGTCGATTGTTAGATTTTGCTCGTGCAATATTGTCCACTTATATGTATGTTTATGTCACATCTTGAGTTTGGGGTAGTTGGTCAAATTTACTATTGAAATCATGGCATGTTATGTAGTACTGTAGTCCTAGTGTACATTATAATAACCAGTAATAAAAATATTGGTAAGATTATGTTAAAATTTCATGTGTATAGGCCTACATCCAAATAGCAATAGATTCATTAGGTCATTGTTATTTAGTATAGAACTCTTTAAAACATAATGTAATCAAATCTTGAGTCCACCGTCCAGTATTGTTTCCTATTATGAGTAATACATGCATTCAAATAGTCTAGCATGTCTATTAATATATATGACCGTTATTTTTGTTTAAAAGTACTATATTGTAATAATTGGAAAACAATAATATGCCCTACTTCCCTTAACTCTAAAAATATTCAAGATAACTATTTAAAGAAATAATTATTTTTGCAATCTAAACCTATAGTTTGTCTTAATGAAAATTAATTTTTAAAAGTTAGCAAATCCGATCCAATTAACGTGTCGTATTTCAATTGTATGATCACATTGATCAGACAATGCTATTTCAAATTATCTGTAATTTAAACTTCGTTACCCTTTATATTTGGCCATCAGGAATAAAATTGGGCATAGTTAAGTAAGCTAGCTTATACTATTCCAGAAAATAGATGCACACCCTATATAGAGTAGTTCAAATTTCCAGATTTTTTCCAGTCATGGTTGTTGGGAATTCAGACTTCTGAAGTGTCCAAAGGCAAAAAAATTCAACAGAAAAAATAGTTTAAAATCACAAATCCTCAATTTGAGAGGCTTATTTTGACGATTCCGTGATTTTTCATTCATTTAATTACGGTACATTTCCAATTTTTTCCCGTATTGAATTCGTCATTTTCAGAAAAAACAATCTTGGAAATTAAATCCAGACATTTGATTGATTGAAAAGTTAGGCCAACTCCTCTAGGACTATAATAAGGGGTGTGCACTTATTTTCTGGAACTAGCTCAACTTCTAAAACAATAAACTGTTGTCACAATAAATACCTGGTATATTCCATAGGTCTGTAATATAGTCCATAGGTCTGTGTAATGTAAGACCTACCCAGTTGGCATCGGTTTACTTAGCTATTATAAGCTAGTCCTCGGCACAGTCTCATTCATTCATCTCTTGAAGTTGTCTAACTATTGAACTATTTCCCCACTCTCTTGCACAGTGGTGACAGATGACCCTTGTGTCTCAAATCCGTGCCAAAACAACGGTCTGTGTCTAACAGCAGTTAGCGGTGGCTCATACGTCTGTCGATGTGTCGAAGGATTTACCGGAACAAACTGTGAAAGTGGTAAGTCGGTTTAATTATTTATAGGCCTACAACTTTGACATTTAGAATATAGATCAGACTGCAGTTTGTAAAAAAATGGCCAAACTATTATACCGGTAATTAATATGCTTATCAACTCAAAGATTAAAGAAAAATCTTATAAATCTTATAAATCTTAAATATGATTAGAATAATAGTGAACATTAAGTGAGATTTGGCAATTCGTGCATTTAAATGATGAAAACTTAGAACGTTGAACTAATGTGCTATCTTCTGAAGATAGCAGACGAAAAGCAGACCGCGCGAGGGCTTCACATATCACAAGCTGTATTTAACAGGGAGACGCGCTGTTTATAAGAAACTTCAAAATTCGTACCAAACTTAGCTGAAATGAGGACAGAAAACTCACTGTTTATGCGTTTTCTAACCGCTCTGCTTTAATATTATTACGATGTGGAAAGAAAGGTTTGAGTGAGTAAATTTTAATTCGGGACAAAGAATTAATGTGTCATTGTTTGGAATTTGTTGCTTTCACCTCGATAATTTCAGAAATGCAAATCACGAAATTGCAATGCAATTCCAATGGCAATGACCAATGTTATTTAGATTCGATTGCATGGTTGATTGTCATCCCACAGTAACTAGCTGCAAATGTGTTTAGGTCACAAACATATTGCATAAACATGATGTGATACATGGGATATGATGATATAAATAAATAAACATCAAGGCCTGAATTTGCATTTAAAACATTTTTAAGTACCAGTATTTCTGGCTCGAGTGACTGATTTAATATTATAAACTATATGGCTATGCTTTTGTGGCTATGTACTAATCAAACCATAGCCATTGCGGACTTGAGAGTTACTACCAGAAAAAAGTTGAAACTTGCCGACACAAGCATGACGTGCAAAAAAAATTAGGTTTAATACTATCACCTATTAATTAAACCATAAACAAAAATAGGGCCAATGTTTCTCCAGCACCCCAGCTAGGAGCGGCCTGGGTTTGCCACTGGCTTAGGTACCTTACGGTACGGTAGTCAAGCTCAACCCGAAAGTACTGAAATTCTCTAATAGCAATCTTGTAATGGATGTATTTAAGCTAAACAACTAAGCCTCAAGGCTTTAAAAGCATTTTAAGAAAAAAAATCAAGATTAAATACTTTCATTAATCTGTACATTTGTAGGTCATTAAGTTTTCAGGTTACAAGAGTCATCATTCCCAGAGGTTTTTGCTAAGTTACGTAATATGTAACCTCTATAGGTCAACATGATGAAAGCACATAAATAAAGAGAAACCTTGGTCAAGATGATTCACTCAGATTAGCATGTAATTATTACACCACACCTAGACCACATGAAATTAAAGAGGGCAACACTTTTATATCTGGTGGTACTAGTAGTTTTGCCAACATTTATATTCATCTGTGAACTCAACCAGGCGTGTTCTACTAACATCTTTTTTTAGGTCAATAGGATATTTTCAGCATTGGTATTGTAGATTTTTAAACTTTTTAGAATAATTGGCAAACAATCTGAAATTATGAATAGAAAAATAGAGATCTAAGGTTGATATAAAATTGGATTGATAATGTGTATAAATATGGCCCCTTAAAATTGGTCCTCATCTGGAGAATTGTCAAGATTTGAATTTTGTTGTAATCCACTTTTGATGCATTCCTGGAAAATGTTGAGGACGGGCTTGAGGTACATTTTACTAAGGTTCTGAGGGGTAGAAATCTTCAAAAACTTCTTGGAGTGATTTATTTATTTATTTATTTATTCATGGTATCCAAATAGCCGGCAGGCAGCATAGGCTGAAAAGCGCCGGCTTTACAAAATACAATTTACACATCAAAAATTTATGTCATTTTTAGTCGTTGGTTAATTTTCTTCAAAAACAAACTGAATTTTGGGCACATTTGTAATGTTTACCCATGTCCAAACTTGCACCTTAAATGGAATTAGCCAAATTGTTGTGTTTGTATAATTATGTAGGATAACACAGCAATTTTGAAAAGGATTGTATGATGAATTGCTGGAGTTTTACAATTATAAGTTATACTCGAAAATTGACAATAATTTTTTCGGGGGATGAAAACCAAAACCAATATTTTTTACGGCCTATTCTAAATATACTTTTGGCAACATTCTTGAGCTTAACCTACTTGTTTCAGGTCAATGGGATATTCTCAGTTATTGATTGTTTAGGTTTTAAAGAAGATATCGTCAGCCTACTCATAATTGCCTGGTAATTTTTTTGTAATTTTCAGAACAAAGTACAAAATATGGTTCAAGCATGCAAAAAAACATATTTATTCACCATTCTTTGCACAAGAACAAATGAAATGATAATGATACAAATTAAAAAGTAGGGTGATTATGTAACTGATGCATGTTTGAACCACATTTTGTACTTTGTTCTCAAAATTACAAAAAAAAATGACTTGGGCAATTATCATAAAAAAGGGTGACGATATACATTGTATGCGGTAAAGAATCTAAGGTTGATTGTGAAAAGAAAATAGAGATCCAAGGTTGTGTAAATATACTTTTGAATATACTTTCGATGTAATACATCATTACATGGTGGTTTTTGGCAACATTTACAGTTTATTCTATTTTATTCTGGGTCAATAGGATCATTATTGGTTAAAGGTTAAGAACATATTTGATGTTGAATCTCATTGAAATTGTGAATAGAAAGGACTGGAGATTCAAGGGTGTATTACTTGAATAGTCATCGGTTTTCAGCATTTTCCTGAAAATTTGCTCTTCTAATCAGGAAGTGGGAAGACCAACAGTGTTCGAAATATGCCTCAAAAAGTTACAGGCCAGCCGGGCTTGACCTTAAGAAGTTACCGGCCAGCCGGGGATGGCAACTAGATGCCAGTCAGAAAAGTTACCAGCCAGGCCAAAAAGTTACAGGCCAATGGCCGGCTGACTGGCCCTATTTCGAACGCTGAAGACCAAATGAGGTTATTACATGATTAGAAGAATTGTTAAACTTCAGTATTACTAAAATTTGATTGCTTTAATACCAGGAGTGCTTTCACCACGTTCACAGTACCAATTGTATCCTCAGCTGGTGATTTATGGTTTGACAACCGTGGTTATTACATGTTTGTAAAGAGAGAACTTCTTCTGGCTAAATTGTTTCAATGTATGGAATCAGAGACTAGCAATTGTATATTGAATGAGAACAAATCCACATTTCAGTTTAGTTCAGTTCAGTTTATTTGATAAACTTATAGATCTTTCCATTTCTTAAACTCCTATTTTTAAAGGTTCAGTCTGTTTAAGGTATATTCTGGTGCAGTTTTTGAATAGATTTAGGATTTTAGAGTGCAATTCGGTGTAAGTAGTAAGTACATGTATGTTAAAATGATTTTCTTACCTGCTTAGTATACAGGCATATTTTACAGGATACACTGTAAGCATTGTCATTGATACCCTTTCCCCACCTGTACCTAATTATATACCAAGTTACATGTACATGTAATTCCTACAAACACAATACTAAGTTCAATGTATCATGTGTGACACCATATTTGTTTGACTACAACTAATAGCTTTTAAAGTATTAATACTTTGTTCATGCAAAGTTATATGTCACAACCAAATTGTTTGCAAATATTACTAAGAGAGACCACAAAACACTCACTTGAGTCACAAAAGTCAATTGATGTGCAAAGTGCAAATACATGTAATGCAGCTGAATCCGAAGTGCAAGTTTAGTGCATAGTGTCTTGAAATTTTGA
This sequence comes from Amphiura filiformis, assembly GCF_039555335.1. NCBI lineage: Eukaryota > Metazoa > Echinodermata > Ophiuroidea > Amphilepidida > Amphiuridae > Amphiura > Amphiura filiformis. The sequence goes on from NC_092628.1 coordinate 38,777,657, forward strand.
AATTTTGCTGTTATAAATGCCAAAAAATGGACGATGCTCTCTCAATCAAGCTTGGTGCCCCCAATTGAATGAATTGTGCTACACTTCTGTGCAAGTCAACCAGAAATTATCCTAGTATTTAGCTCTATATCCAGGGACACTCCAAATCCAAAAAATTAACATAATTATACAGTAATATCTTTTTTATCCATGAAGTTTGCTGCTAAAATGCTCTCAGATTTTGAGAAATTAAAGGAGTTAGAATTCATAGATCATCACATTAGCTTTGATATGTTAAAAGTAGTTAAGTAGTATGGAAAATTGTTAAATGTTATCTGTAAATTAAGAAATGGGGTAATTATAATTTTGGGTATTCTGTGATGACATTAAGCTGAAATTCAGCTACTCCATACAAAGTAGTTGTCTTCTTTCATGGCTGGTGAGAATTTCAACTCACTGATATCATAATCTATCCCATAATAAAACGTTAACATCCCATCGGCACTTTCGGTAATTGCGCAGTGGGAGTATAGGAAGCGAGTGGACATTTTTTTAAATACATTTTTTGTTGATTTGACAAATCATTGAAGTTTTCAAATCATTGAAGTTGTACAAGTGTGATTAATGCCTAATGTGATGATCAACAAAGTTCTTCTCCAAATTGTAGGTTTCTTGAGAGCTCTTGCTGTGACCTGACACAGAAAACGTTTTGGCAACACTACATGAGTCACATTGTTGTACAAGCTTTGTATAATATTGATGTAGGGAATATTGTGCATTATTGTTACACCCATTGTATACATTGTACATTTGACATGTTCTTGTTCATTATTTATCCATTGGATATTTCTTAAACAGAGAAAGCTAACATTTGAACTTACATTGTACCTAGCCATGAAAGTCATGGTAACTCTGAGCATGTTTGCAAACATGGTTGCCAAAAAATTTCAGCCCAAATCATGGGTCAAATAATCGAAAAAGTCTCCCAATCTTTCTCTTCACCATTGGTTTCTATGGGATAGGAAGTCGAGAGTCAATGTTGAAACATCACCCATTATTTTCTTAGCCATTGGTTTATATTGGACAGGTAATGTTCAAAAGTTGCTGTGAAAATTTTCAAAAGTCACCCAATTTGGCTATCAAATCACAGGTCTGGCAACCCTGTTTGCAAATAATTGAACACAGTTCAAGATATGGTGTATTCAATCAAACGTGAAAAAGCAGTGTACACTCAGCAAGTGACATGTGTACGTACATTGGAAATCAATATGTTCTAAAATCAAAGGAAATCCCCATAGTTTGGAAATCAGTATGTTAAAATCAATGTGATCCAAATTGGATGTCCTTGAACATAATTGTTATAGCTAAGCAAATGTAGTTGGCATTTAAATCAAAGGAGCAGTGTTATTTATAATACTCCCAATGTTCATGTTTGATTGATAAACACAATAGTATTTGCTTGAATTATTCTTTTACAGTACATGTTACTTATGTAATAAACAAAGATATAAGTCATTAAGCCAGGGAAAACAAAAAGTACTAACTTAAGTAATCTGATACAAATTTCAGAGAAGGATTTGAAGAAATGCTTTAGGACCTCTCTTTGTACCTTATAATGATATGGGGTTAGGCATAAAGTTTTCAAACTTGACATTACTAACATTAATTACCTGAAATAGAATGATACTTGTTGCTCATTTTTGTGTGTGCACATACATTTAAATCCTATCATTCAATTCTCTTTCTTGTTACAATACAGTTACAACTGAATCACCATGTTTATCCCAACCCTGCCTGAATGGAGCTACATGTATACCCGATGCTGGTCAGCAATCCTACATCTGCAGATGTGCAATGGGATTTCAAGGACAAAGATGCCAGGATGGTGAGTTCAATAAACAGCTCTTTTTAGGGCCACTGATTGAAACTTGCACGATTGTTGTTTAATGGTTTATTCTTTGCATGAATTTTGTTTATAATATGTAGCTCAATTAATTTCTTGGTCTCTTGGTGTTTTTTCCACTTGTTTGGTGTGACTGATTGACCATATCATTTGAATATACGATTAATTTTATATTGTTTTCTTTGTTAGCTCGTTTCAAGTAACAATGTCTAGTTCTCATTGGTTGCAGAGCAGAGTGTAAACCCGACTTCGGATACCAGTGGATATACTCAGTAACTAATCTTTAAACATAACACAATGGGCTATTCCATTTAAAAGTCACACTACCTCTGTGGAAGATTTTGGAAATATCTTCCATAGGGGGAGTATGAATTTCAAATGGAATGTCACATTAGACAGCTCAATTTGAATTACATATACCCTCTGAAAAAGATTAAACATGAATCTTCCAGGGGGTTCAATTGGAGCTGCTTATGTGTTCATTTGAAATGCATACTCCCCCTGTGGAAGATATTTCCAAAATCTTCCACAGGGGGTAGTGTGGATTTTTAAATGGAATAGCCCAGTCTGATCCACTGATGGCAATTTGAAATGGAGGCATAAATACAAGCAGCAAAAGTAGCTCAACAGCCAAGTATGCTAGAATTAAGGGGCTGTTAGCCCTGTAATGACATTCAATGATAACTCAATTTTCAAAATTGCCAACATTTGTTTGAGTGGATTAGATTTGTAATATACTTTTTATTTATCCAATTTACTTTCTACAGGTTCATAGTAATTTTCAAGAAATTGCTTTAAGCACATAGGCTTCAATTTGATTCAAACATAATTATTTATTTTTGAATTGGGTAAAAAGTTAGCCGTAATATTCTGAAAGAAATTTTGTTGGTTAACTTTGCTTGGTGCATTGGATTGGTATAGCAAATTGGGCAAAAACAATTTATGCTTCAAAAATAAGTAGGAGGTGTAATTGTTTAATTGTTACCTTTGTTTTCTTGAACTTAAATAGTGGCACTATTGTCATGATCCAACAAACGTGTCCACCATAGGTCCAACAAGTGTAGTTTTTCAGTTGTATTATAGCTTATACATGTATATGGAATTTAATAAGAACCTGTAGCCATAGTATTTAGGAATAGTAATTGATATTCTTGTCCTTGGTTCTAATAATAACTTGTTTTATGTTTGTCCTGGGCAATTGTACAACTTACTCAATGGTTTCAGGTATTTGGTTGTATACAACTCTATGCAATGGATTTTCCGCTGTGAATATATAATTGCCTGTTTAGTATTCATATACTCAAACTCATAAGTGTTTATGGAATAATTTTATCACAATGTTGTGGGAAAATTGTTTTCTGAGTATGCTTAGGTTGTAGATGTAATGGACTGTTGTTTATAGAACCAAAGAATATGAATTTTAGTTGTGGCAGTAGAATAGTTGTATTCCTTTTCCAAATTCTAGATTGGTTTTGCACACTGTATGACAAATTCTGAACCTGATTGATAACTGTTTAAAGTTATCACTTAAAATACAACAAAACACAACATAATTTACCTCATATTGAACAGTACACAAATTTAATGTGAACAACTTGTAATGGTGTTGTAGTATTGGTGTCATTCTTTGAAAAGGGTTTTATTATGGCTTGTTTTACACTGACTATCCATTAGTTGTTGATAAATTAGTACTAGTATACAGCTATATTACTGACTAAGTGCATTAAAAGTACTAGGACAGAATTAAAGTACAATTCAATGTCATGGTTTTGAGCAGGATAGGTCCATAAATTCAGAATAAATTTGATTTCTTTACTTAAATCAATTCAAGGTTGGTTTTTATTGTATTGGATCTAAAGAATACCCACTCAAATAGTACTGCATTATGTGCTCGCAATCGGTGATTGTCAAACAGGGCTGGGAAAATTGAGGAAATGTCAAATCCATAATTTGACTTCGAAAAGTCAAGTGAAAGTTTTGCATTGGGCTATTCCATTTAAAATCCACACTACCCCTGTGGAAGATTTAGCTAAAGTCTTCCACAGTGGGAGTATGAGTTTCGAATAGAATAGCCACTTGGGTAATTTCCATTTGAAATACTCACTCCAGTTGTGGAAGATGTTGTTAAAGCAATACTACAGGGGGAGTATGGGTTTCAAAATGATTAACCCTGACCAGTTACATTTGAAAAACATACTACCCCTGTGGAAGGTATTTCCAAAATCTTCCACAGGGGAGTGTGGATTTCAACTGGAATAGTCCATTATTCGCAATATTTAACCCTAAGGCAAATTACTATTATGCCAGTTTATTCAATACAAAGTTTGGCACAGAGCAGAGAACTTTATTATCAAAACAGTACATTGAATATTCATAAATATGATACACTATTCAGGGTGTATTTTTGTTCACAGTTTACCTTTTGGACTGTAGCTTGCCCCTGCCTGCTTTTGATCTGACAGATTTAGAGTTGGTATCAATGGTTGGAAAAGCCATGTCCTTTTCATTGTACAAATTATTGACTTCCTTTTTAGTGCACTAGGGAGTGATTTTTTTTTCTTTGATTGATTGGTTGAAAATGGGCCTGAAAGCAAATATTTTTAATGACAGCATAAAAAGTGAAGAAAAGGTTTTTGAACATACAATGAAAGGCTTTTGTATATTGTTCTGTTTCCTTGTTTGGGTTCCTAGGATTTCTTAAATTTAAATGTTGCTTGTTTTGATATTGAAACATGTAGGAATAGAAGTTTAGATTTAGGATACTTTGAGAGTTATTTTTACATAGTTGGAGAATTGACAATTTTTAAGATAAATTGGAAGGAAAATGTCTCATTATTGTCAAAGACTGTGAGTATAATAAATGGGTTATTTGCTGGAATAGAAGTCAAGTTTCAACAGAAGTCAATTGAAATAAGACCAACTCAACATAGGTGCCTATACTTGTGATAAATAACTGAATCTCACTAATGTTACACTAGCTTCTGCAACTTCACAATGTATTTAGGCTCCCATCCAGAGGTCTCACCTTAGGTTATAGGTCCTTGTGAAATCAGTGCCAGGTCTTTTAACTTCAATTCCATTCATGAAATTCCCAAATTTAACGCCAGACTACTAAGCAAACAGAATAGGACTAAATATTGTGCAGGCTGAAAATAATGTTGAACAACAACAACTTCTATACCATATAACAGTTGGTAGGATAGTTTTGCTCGATTTGACACGGTGCTTACTTTTTCATGTATCATTAGGTTAAATAAACTCATACTCGCTTTACAATTACTTACTCCAACACACAAGGGATGATGTTATTGTTCCCAATAAACGAATGATTTTACGAAGTTGTAAAGACAAATTTTAGGCTTAAAATATCACTATATGAATTTTACATTCCCTTCTACATGAGTGAGCAAAGAACACGTATGCATTACTTTTGCATTTGACAATTTTTCATTCAGTTCAACACGCAAATGTAAATTTGACAGAGAAAAGAAGTGAACTGTGAGTGAACTTGGCACCATGCTTCAAAGAATAAACTATATCGGTTTACTTTTTACTAGTGAGCCTGATCAGTTTGTCATGGACGGACATTTTCCAGACTTTGATAGATTGAAAGGCTGTAAAAAATATTTGCATGAATTTACATGACATATTGGTGTTTCATATTGAAGAGTATTGTAGACTTGGCCATTTGTTCATAAAATTGGGTTGCCATCGTTTGTTACTAAAAATAGAATCACCATTATGTCCAGGCGTCACGGACGGACATAGATAAATTTGCAAGTTTCCACTTTTCTCCACTCTTTTATGATTTCTATCCGTCGCTTTGCAGATTTACAATTCTACTCCTGTACATAATGTGACTATGTAAAGTGGCTTGCATGCCAGATAGAAAAAGTTTTCTTACATTCTTTATTTTGATTATCGACGTAAATAAAAAATGTCACGGACGGACATTTTTCAACGTCACGGACGGACACCAAAGCTAACAAGAGAGGCAACTTCAAAATTCATGAACTTTTTTTTATTAATAGAAGACCACCTAGTACCTTCATCTCACCCTGGGAATGATTTTTGAAAAATCCTTAGAATACTTAGTTTACAGGGCAAAAACTAACTTTGTCACGGACGGACATCTTTTTGTCATGGACGGACAAGTGAGTCTAAATGAACAATTGAGAAAGATTGTTGACCTTCCTACCAATTATTCTTATTCAACATAGGTTTTAACATCTAATAAACTCTTTAATAATGCTTTATATCATACTTACTGTCAATTACTGTGCTACAATGTACCTTTTAATCAATCTTTGAATGCCAATGCTCATTTAAGAGCCCATTGTAGAAAAGTATGATTTTCTGATTAATGAAATGCAAATATTTCTCAGTTGAAACTTCTCAAAATTCAATTTTGGCTCCCTTATAGTTCAATTTGAGGAAACTTTCAAAATATATTGTGCATGTAAAAGTTTAAGGTATTTTGCACACAACAGTTTATAAAACACAACTATAGCTGAAGTCCTACATGCAAGAAAATCCTTCAAAACTATTTACAGAACTCTTTGACGCCGTGTGGTCCAGTTCAAGTTTATGTAACATATAATGCAACACTGCTAAATGGACAAACTGAACTGAACAAAGTTTATGTTTGCTTGAATTTCTCAAGTACTGCTTTCATGTTGAAAGTAAATGTTCTCTGGTTGCTGATCCTTGAACAGCTGTAGGAGGGTCCAGCACAGCTATGATGCTGGGTAATGGTTCCCTTGAGTAGTCATCATCCCGTGCCCATCTGTATACCATGCCATCATTGTTTACAGCTTCCATGTACTTCAGTTGGACACATTCTTCAAAGTCTTCTGGTAGCGGAGTGATGTCTGTAACCTGATGAGAGATCAGCAACACAGAGCTCATCAATTAAAATGTTTACTATGAATTAAGGGTCTAAATTGATTTTGAAAGCAAGATTCTGCTCAATTTTGTCTGAAGTTTTGGCACATGATGAAATCTGTCTCATAAGATTCACTTCTTATTTACAAATAAAACTGCCAGCAGGGAAAATAACAATGGATAAATCAGAACAGAGAGTTATAGTATTTACCTGGGCTACATAGAGTTTTTTCTGCTTCTTGCCAACTAGGATGACAGCAACAAAGTCCCCACAAACTGGTCTGCATGTGTTCTCAGTCTGTAAATGAATGAAAAATTGGACAAAATAATATAAAAAGTTCTTATACTGGTTGATTTTTATTTTATTATTGTATTTTAATTCATTTTATTTCATTTTATTATTTTTATTCGATGATAATGAATGATTGATGAATTGTTAATTGTTAATGGTTGCATTTTTAAGATGTTTTAAACTTACTTTGTCATCATCATCATCATCATTGTCTCTGTCACTATCACTGTTTTCTTCCGCTTCACTGGTCTCTGTGTCATCCATGGCTGTGTCACTGTCTTCTCCATTTTCACTGTTTCTCCCTGTATCACTATCACTATCTGAATCGTCATCATCATTGGTCGCTGCACTGCCACTGGTTCCTGGTTCATCTTGGCTGTCAGCTTGAACATAGGGTGTGTAAGTTGCTGAGAGTTGGCTGAAATCATATGAAGCTGTGCCAATTCTGGGCTCTGCTCCTGGGGCTTGGAACTGGGAATTCTTGAAGAGGTGAAGTTCACAGACACCATCATCACTTATCTTATGCTCCACATAGTGGACTGTCTGCGTTCCTGGTACTTTAACTACTGGATCTATGTCAAACACAGCAATGCTGTCTGCAGGAGTAAAAGAAACATGAATTCCTAGAGTGCTGTCTGCATATGTAGCAAATTGCTCTGCTGATTCGATTACCACCTTGTTTGCACGCATCTCTCTGTACACTGACGACTTAACAGTCCCCCCAACTGCGTCCACTGCCCCCGTGCCATGATGGCCCTCAAAATAGCTCCTCGTAACAACAATGTTGTTAAAGAGAGAAGCAATCAGAGAAAAGCAATATCTTGATTTGAATTGGGCTGCACAGCCATCACTGAAGAAGTTCACCTGCTTAAGTCCTGGCACAAGTTGCTGTGCAATGACTATCAGCTGTTTGTTGTATTCAAACGCATGGAATTTGTTGTGTTTGGTTGTGTTGGATGTCATGGCATATGAAGTCACCGTATCAGATGTAGCATCACGGTACCAAATGCAAGCATATGTGTATATGGAAAAAGCCTGATGACCAAAATATGCAGATTGGATCTCAGCTTGCTGTCGATTCTCATAATTCTCGCTGAAGTCTACTTGGATCAACACTTCTTCCCGACTTAAATTTTGGCGCAAATAGGTCATCTCTGCGTGTTGTCTGCGTTTGTTGTAGTGGTGGCGTTTGTATTCAATTGCTTGCTTTAAGAAAGCTCCATTTCCCTTTTCACCTGAGCTCTGCACTCTCACTTTCTCTGGGTATTTTTTCCCCTGTTTCTTCCATTGATAGTAGCTAAGATCATCAACTTCACAAAGACCATCTAGACTTCCTGCTAATGCTGCTAATCCAGGACACTGGGGACACTTCCCATCAATGCAAGCTGCGCTTTCTAGATTACACACCATCATGCTGAGCAGTTCAGTTTTTGAGGATGATGGTAGATACTTCTCTTTTGAATTGATGGCTTGAATCAGAAGATCCAGGTTCTCACATTTTGGGCATAGGCAGGAGAAGTGGGGGATCTGGCCAAAGTGCTTAATGTGCTTGAAGCTTGTCATGAGGGTTTGAAAGGAACCATACCCAATTGAAGCACTTTCACCCAGTTCTTTATCTAGCTCTTTGTTCAGCATTGGGAGAAGTTCCTTGAAAGTCCACAATAGGTAATGTTTCTCTTTGTACACTTTTTCACCATTCTCATCTTTTCCACAATATACAGTGTCTTTCTTGCCTGGGCATGTGTATGAAATGTCGTTGCGTTCCATAAACTTCTCTGCTAGATCTTTGCAAGCAGGTGTCAACTTACGTGCCCTTTTCTCTGCACAAGGGCTTCCCAAAACATATTTCTTTTTTCCAGGACTGAGGTCATACACTAACTTCTTTAACACAACTGCTTTTTTCCGTGGGCTTTTTGGGAGGGCAAGTAAAGCTCTTTTTAAACTTCTGACCAGTGAAGGTTTATGTGCATAGGAACTGGGAGGAGTTGATCCCGATCCAGCCTCTTCAACTGCCGGATTATTGGTGGCCTGCTCGTCAGTTTGTGCAGTGTTATCTTTCTGCAGACGTTTAGCCTTGGCTCTAACTTCTCGCTTGCGAGCAGCATCTTTCTTTGTACACTCTTCCCAAAGCTCTGGATTGTTTCTTTTCATATCGATTCGCTTAGATTTTTTCCGGTAACGATCTTTACTCGTCAATCTTGCATGATGCCGTCTATAATACTCCTTCTGTCGAGTTTTCTGATCTTTAGCCATTTTGTTTGGTTGAATTAATCTGAAGAAAAATTTTTAAAAAAAATCATCATTCATGACTTAGACTTTTAAATATATCGTATTTTATGTTCAATGCTAGTGTAGGCCTAGTACCAATTAGGCCCTTCACACTTAATTTTTAGTTTCTTGTAAAAAGGTTTCAAAAAGGGACAAGGTGACTTTAAATTATAATATTAAATTAAATCTATTATTTTTCTTTATTAAGTTTTAATTATTACAACCAATTATCAACTCATTTTCACTAAAGCGGGCATTTATAATTATTTCACAACAATGTAGGGGCCTATTTTATTTTACAAATAAGTTAAGGGTGGAGTTGTGCTCTTTTTTTTCCCATCATTATTGTTGATATAAAGTCAGAAAATGGCAAATAGAAGTAATTGAAAGTCATTTTAAAGGAGAAAGTCCAAAATAAATATAAAAACAATCATTTTGTAATTTGGAAGGGCAATGTTAACAGGAATTTACTAGTTAAGAAACAACTGCAAAGGGCCTTATTGATGATTATTTCTATTCATTATTTTATTAACAATTATTATTATTATTATTTCATTATCATACATATAATTAGGCCTATTATCAAATAATAATCATCATCATTGCCTTCACCTTAATTGTTAATGATGATTTATTATACTTTCCAACATTTAGAATGAGTTTCAAGCAGAGATTCCTCACAGCAGGAATTAAATAAATAGGTCTATCTTATGAAGTAATATAAACAACAAACCTTTTTTTTGGCTTTTAGAATGTCTCCATATCCACCATGTGCTTCTGGCAATGGCTGCAGGCAGAAAGACTGAACATGCTAGAAGGGTTTGTGCTTCACTGCACACAAGCTCAGCTCAATGTGAAACTTCCTCATTTGCATATGGGTTTGTCCACTATTGAGAGGGGTGGCAGGACCATGGCATGTTGAAAATGTCCGTCCGTGACAAATTTGTTGTCCGTCCGTGACATACATATATTGTGAGATTATATTAAGATGGATGTATTTTTATTTGGTTTCAACCTTGGTCAGTGATGACTAGGTACTGGTGAGATAGTTCAGCAGGTTTGTTTTTCTAAATATTACTAAGTGGGGGATTTAAAAAACTTTTCGTTTATTTTTCTCGTCACGGACGGACAGCACAGCATCAAAATACAAACACGCGTGTAGTATGTTTAATTGAGAGTTAAAATTTTCCAATTTTTGTTGATATTTTAAAGAAATAATATTGAAACTATACATTAACACACTCAAAACATCAAAAAAATTATAACAAGTTTTATATTACCATACCATAAAAAAATTAAGCAAATGTCCGTCCGTGACGGTGTGTTCTGGACCCCTACGAACAAAATGGTGTGTTCCAAATCAACGCAACCACTTTCAGATTTTTTTTTTCTTGTTCCATAAACTGCAGATGTGTGCCAAAAATATAAGATAGGTTTCATCATAAGAAAACAAAATTTATTTTTTCTCAACCATGCTAACCCTTAACTGATCAGGCTCTAGTATACTACCCCTATATTCAATAAGTCAGTTTTATTCACCATACAAATTGCACAAACACTCATGTCTACCAAAGAATTCAGTGAAAGTAAGTTTAATTGATATTAATGATAATAATGAGGGCTGATAAATGATTGAAGTATGCACACACAAATTACAACATTAAAAGATTGAGGTATGCCTCTATCCATTGGGCCATTCCATTTGAAATCCACACTACCCCTGTGGAAGATTTTGGAAATATGTTATACAGAGGAGTATGAATTTCAAATGGAATTAACATTTAAACAGCTCCATTTGAATTTCATACACCCTCTGAGAAAGATTCAACCCGAATCTTCCAGAGGGAGGGTGGGTTTCAAATGGAGCTGCCTAATGTGCTAATTTCATTTGAAATTCATACTCCCCCTGTGGAACATATTTCCAAAATCTTCCACAGGGGTAGTGTGGATTTCAAATGGAATAGACCATTACATTAAAACATTTTGAGCAAGGTATATTGCAGTTGATAATTGGGTCCAGCGGTTCTTAAATGAGTTTTAATTCAATAACTTGATTTCCTGAATAGCAAAAGAAGACCTGTGACCAAATTGCTACCTAATCATTTAGTAAGATCTTGACTTTCACAGGTAGTATATTTTTTGTAACCTTCTTGAAATCCACATAAAGCTACAGTACCTGGGTGCGTCTCCTGGACCTGGGTAGGAGGGGAGGGACACACACATACATGTGTAGGTCACATCAAGCAAACCGCAGCTAGAGCAGTTTAATTAACATGTTCATATATTGTCTAAAATACCAATATTCCCTAAATCCACCCACAACAGTGTTATATTTCCACTACAAGTCTATACCATTTTTCATCCTGATGTGGCAGTGATGTCAGTGCGCATCTCATTTGGTGCAGCCTCAGATCGCTAGCGTTCTCTCAAAGCGCTGGTGCGCACACGCTTAAAGACCCCGCATAGATGCGTGAGCGAAACAGCTGCTGCAACATGTTGAACGTTGACGTCACTGCCACATCAGGGTGAAAAATGGTACAGTATCATGGTTATAGCATGACAAGTGTAAGTCATTGGCCTGGTCGCCTGTTGAAGTAGGTAATCCATTTGCTTGTGTTGCCTCCATTGCCTGATGGCTGTGACACAGGTTATTATGTCAGCTATTCATTGTTGCTATTTCTAATGAGCTTGTATACCTGCTAGCTATAGCTGAGACTAGTAGTAGTATACCTGGTATACAGAGCTATAGAGGGAACCTAATACCTCAGGAAGGTAAAGGAGCATATCGTCAGCAGTCCTTTAGTTCATAGCGATAACTTTGCATAGGACTTCTTTTCCTGTTTATCGTTGTTAAGAGAAATTAATTTTTCGAACAATTTATGTTTTAAAGTGAGAATTTCACGCAAAAACTGCCACAAAACAATATACAGTGGAATCTCTCTCTTATCTGGCCCATGGTAGGACCAAGCTTTGGCCGGATGAGTGAAAAATATGGATAAGTGAATTGTATGTAGAACATATTTATACATGTTTGAAATATTCCACACATATAATCAATCAAAACATTATTTTGATTTAATATATTTTATGATAAGTTTGATCATTTTGAACCATTATTACAGATTTACCGGATACCGTTGTTGAGCACACGCCTAGTAATAAATAGCCATGCACAACAAGACATACCGGTACTAAATATGATGACTCAATTCACAAGTATAGGATGTTACCTGTTGTATATTGCTAAGGATGTAGGCCTACTTGACTATGCAGGTGGTTTTATTCTCTTGATTGATGGGGATAAACCTGTTCCATTTATATGTAGTCAATAGGGAACTTATGTGGTTGCTATCGTTGGCATGTATGTATAAATTGTACTTAGGGCTTGTTACCACTAGGGTTCAGTAAGATGTCATTACTGTAGCACATTCAAAATGTGATTTGGCTGGAGAGAATTGCTGAAAACTTTTTGATAATTTTACAGAGCAAAGTGGTTGCACCAAAATCATGGAATTTGACTGAAATATTTAGAGATTAAAGGTATTGTTTTTAGCCACTGGAGTGCATCTATCGTCTCATATAACACGGGCGACATCACTATTTTAAGTAAAACAACGAGGCGAAGCCGAGTTGTTTTACGCCAAAAATAATGATGTCGCCCGTGTTATATGAGACGATAGATGCACTCCAGTGGCTAAAACCAATACCTTTAATCTCATTCTTGAACACTTCAAATAGAAATATCATAAGTATTAAATTTTAATCAAATTAAATCCTACATTTTACAAGAAACTACCTAGGGCTTAAAATCGATCAGTCCCGTTGTTGCTATGCGCCTTCCGATTGGTTCAAATAGCGAGCACGCGTATCGCGTTGATGCCCACGCGCTGACCCGTGTGATATCGTGTCATATCACATGGGTAAGAACCAATGAGATTGCAGGAATGTTCTCAAGTGTTTAAGAATAGGCATTAATATTTTTAGCATTAGTTAAGTATCGAGAAATGATAATAGAAAACAAATGACATTTGTGTGATAAGTTTACCTGAGATGTTTACCATTGCTTACCATGAGATGAAAATGAAATGATTCTTATAAACTATTTTGCTAGTCAAAATATTGATGAATAATGGACACCTATCCCACATGAATGATTTCAAAAAGTCAAAAGAAAGCTTGATGTGACTGAAAAAACAATGTTGTGATTCTTCCAGTGACCCTCAACAGTGTTACATCAATCATAGACCCTGAAAAAAGAATCTCATGGTCTATATGCATTAATGCATACTTCTGATGGTCGCTCTGATGACCACACATAATTTGCACATTTAGGGAAAGACAAATGGGTTAAAATATGGGAAATGTTTGTATGAGACCAGTGGCAGCACCAGGAATTTTTTCAGGGGGCATGGGGGGGGGGGGGGAAGGGAATTTCAGGGGGGGGGAAAATCAACAAAAGTGGATATTTTCGTAATTTTGGGTTTTACTGGGGGGAAACAGGGGGACAAGAGTTCTGACTTGGAGGGCATTCCCCCTTCCCCCCCGGTGATGCCGCCACTGTATGAGACTATACTGATGTACAGTTTTGTTTCTCAAAAGGGTTTATAAATTTACAGCACATGCGAGTTCAAACTTTTATTGCTTATGAATATGTTTGGAAATTTCTTGCATCATTACATCTGCAAAAAACATACAACAAACAATTCCTAGGAAAGTTATTATTTCACAGTTTTGTGTTGAGCATCAATGCAGTCCCTGACACCATTACAGCATCTTCATTCAGGGGTGTTTGCAGCAAATGTTTCAAACCTGACCAGCTGCTCAAAACCCTAAAGTTGCAAAGTTTATCAATTAGAATTTGCCATGTGGACCGTGTTCATGGTCTGAATCACCTGTTGCAATGTAATGAAAACTATTAAACTTGGAAAATGGGTCCTGTGCGCTCAAGTGAAAATCTGTTGACAATTCCACCATTCATATTATTACAACTGTTACATATTTATAGGATTGAATTGCCCATAAAAGTTAAGCTCTCATATTATTTTTCTTCTTCAGAATGAAAGATATTTATGGTATATATCGGCTCATAACTCAAAAGCACTGTTGGTGACACCGTCCTCATTTTGCTTACCGGGTCACATGTCTGGGGTAAAACATAGACTGAAGAGGCATTATACATGTGTCAGGCATAAGATTTTTTTAAGGTTTAAACCCAAATTCAGGCTTTTTTGTTGTCCAAATTTCCGCAATTTCTTTTAATTTCAGCCTGTTTTTGGCATTTTTAGCCCAATTTCACATACTTTTTCAGGCTTTTTTCATAGATGATCATTCTCATGCCTGATGTGTTGATTTTGAATTGTTAATCTATCTACTTTTATACTACAGTTGTATAGCTTTTACCAAGCAAAATTCTTTCATTTCACTACTTACAAGGCATTTTAACATCCAAAACTTCATTATTAGGTGACAGGGTAAACTAGAAATGTCAGTATATAGGAAGTCTAGCAAGAAAGGCCAAAGGCACCCTTGTATACAGGTGTATAATTAGTGGGGTGGACAATAGTAAGCTGTACAAACTGTTCCTTCTGTGGTTTTCCCATCAGTTATTGTATCATTGTAACAACCAAAGGCTATTCATGTAGCCTGAAGTCTTGGTCAACCATATAATAACGTGGTTAATCCCGATTTCAATGTTTTTGTTATGACTTTTGTAATGCAAAAAGTGAATAGTACAAGTTGGTGTTAGTAGGTGGAAGTAGTCCGAAGTACCCAGCCCAACTGATGTGTGAAGTTGAACTTCAGCCTTTCTCTGAACCCTATTCCCTACAACACTAACCTTAATCCTAACCCCTATTCAAAAGCACCAGAAATCGGATATTAACATTTGCACAGTATTTTTTGGTGTTTTGGAAAAAAATCCATATCTTCAAATATTGATTGTCTGCTTTTCATCCCAGCTACATACACTTTAAGTCATATCATTAGATTTATAAAGTTTACTTCGAGGACTGTTAAAAATAAAAAATATCAATTTTTAATCATTTGCGGATCGCAAATTTCAAAAATTCAAAATTATATCAGAAGGACATTCTTCATATTCAGAATGCAATTCAATATGTCTGATGTACTCTCATGTCCCACAAAAAGTACTGTCCAAATGTTGCTACCAGAGCCCTTAATGAAGGAACTGAATTGACAAGTGATAGGGAGTTGACATTACCTGGTATTTTACAATAATGACTCTAATGATGTAATTTGAAAGTGACAGTTTTCTTTTAAAACTTCTTCCTTTGTCAGAATGTAATGAACGGTAACATCATGACAATGGCATATATTGGCATTCACAACCTTTTGAATTCTACCAACAGTTGTTATTATCACAGCTTTCTTTACTATTCAACATTGACTTTGAACATTATTGTAGGATAATTGCAGCAGACTAGTAGTGCTTGTCACATTGTTTATTGCAGCCATATCATGGACATGCTTGTAGTGCACATGCAGGGCATTTACAATAACACATACAAAGCTGCCCTGAAAGTATCACAGTTTGGAATCCCAAAAGAAAACCATATTAATGAGTAACAATAGATTGTGAAAAGAATTTGACTGAAGATCAGGCTTTGTGAAAATGGTACTTTGAAAGCAAAACACAACAGTGTCATGCTGGATGAGCACATTCACGCTTTACTGCAATGTTAGCACCTTTGACAAGTCATAGAGTCAGTACACATTTACCGCAGTCTGGGACTAAGATACATGATACAACACTACCAGTGAAGATTGGCCAAAAAATATTCCTAGAAATTGACCTGAACATAAATAGTGTAATATGCACCTGCAGATTACATGGTGTGCATACATGTATTCGATTGACAGTTACCTGAACATTACAGATTTACTGACTAATTTTAGTAACTTATTCTCAAAAGTACTGTGAGCCCCCCCCCCCAGATTATTGCAGATAGGCCTATAAAGCCAGACATTCACCACATGCATACAGTTTGTAGGGGTAGGGCACATCTAGACTAGGCTTTCAGAATGTGCACTAGAGCTGTGCGTTTTAAGAGTTAGATGTCCTATATGATATGTAAGAGGAGCTGTAGACCGAGGGGCAATCATTCTCAAAAGACACATTCCAAAGAGTTTTGATCACATTTCTCTCATACTAGCATCAAAGCTTCCAGGTTGGTGATAGTGATTGTGATTTTACATTATGTACATGAAACCATTTAGAAACATTTTACATTGTGCCAATAAAAACACTGACTGCATTAAAATAACAAACCATGCACTGGTGGTGTGACATGAAACTTGACAGAGAAACCACAAAGACACTACTCCAGCAATGACTCTGACACGTTACTATATACTCTTCACTATTTTGGTTGCATCGCTAGGATAGATACACTAAATGTGTCCATTAAAACAAGTGTCACAGTATGGGGTTTTGAATGGCTAGAATAGGTGGGCCGTATTGTTGTATCAGTGCTACATGAGTTAGTTTCTTTCAAACAGTATATTCCCATGTAGGGATATGTGTCAGTAAACTGGCATTGGAGTAAAACTATTTGAAGTATTGATATTAAAAAGAGAAAACAATTACTAGAGTAGAAATTTATACATTAAAAGCATAATTAAAATTCAGCAGTTTTGGAAGACTGGAGAAGACACAAATATGATTAGTATCAGTAGACATGTTTCTGTGTATGGAATGCAGGAATGTGGCTAAACAAGCAGTAATGGGTTTCTGCTACTGTGGGAAGAAAATAAAGAGTCGCCCAGGTAGAATGTCAGTGAAATGGTTCTTAGAGATCTTGGGTTTGTTTTCCATGCATAAATATAAATGTAACAGGCACTATAAACTACACCAGGCACAAAAAGAAACTCGTCAGTTATATTCATCCTTGCTGTTCAATAACTTGATAATTTTGGATTATTCTGAAATATACATTTTGTTAATTTGGATTTTTCTTTCTCATTTGACATCCTGTTCGTGAACATTGAGCAAGAATTGACCAAGATATGCGCCTCAAACTCTCAAACCCCAAAATGAAAAGTTGCAATTTTAACGATTCAATTGTGCCTGTTACACTGTGTGCTTTATTGATTGGCCTGTGGTGCTTGTGTGCAATACAACGGTGCGTTCCCATTGAAAATCGTTGAAAATGCAACTTTTGATTTTGGGGTTTGAGGCTTTGAAGGCAAATATCTTGGTCAATTCTTGTTCGTTTTTCACAAATATGGTGTCAAATGAGAAAGCAAAGTCCAATTAACAAAATGTATATTTCAGAATAATCCAAAATTATCAAGTTATTGAACAGCAAGGATGAATATAACTGACGAGTTTCTTTTTGTGCCTGGTGTATAAGCATAGTGAAAATGACTCCTTTGCTGGACCCAAAGATGATAAAGAGATGATAGAGCCTGGAGGTGGTCGGCATTGAGCTTTTCCAGTTGAAATGCACACTACCCCTGTGGAAGATTATGGAAATATCTTCCACAGGGGGAGTAAGTTTTTTAAATGTAATTGGTCAGGATTAATAATATTGAAACCCATACTCCCTCTGTATTATAGCTTTGCCTATATTTTCCACAACTACAAATGTTCTACTAGGACCCGGACTAGGACTTAGGCTAAAAGAAATTTGGAAACTTAAATTACTTGATACCCTTTTAATGATTTTCACACCAATTTTGATGTTCATGC
The DNA here is from genome assembly GCF_039555335.1 of Amphiura filiformis. NCBI lineage: Eukaryota > Metazoa > Echinodermata > Ophiuroidea > Amphilepidida > Amphiuridae > Amphiura > Amphiura filiformis. The sequence continues at coordinate 38,795,693 of NC_092628.1, forward strand.
ATATCAAATTTGATACCCTTGACAGAAAAAAAAAATTAGAATACAATATAAGACATCCACTCTACTACTCAAACACAACAACTGATCAGATTCAAACTAAAACATATGATGGCCTAAGATGCTGTATAATTTGGTGATTAATATTATATTTGAATTTTAATGAGTTTATTGGCACATTTTGACCGAATTTCTAGCACATATTAAAGCAATGATGGGTTGACTTAACATTTCGGAGGGTGTCTGAAATTATTGTGAGTTCAGGTTAAGGGGTCACCTTTACATGCTGCATAATTCTTTTTAAATGAGTTTTGATGAAACTGGTAAATAATTGTGGACTGGGATTTAAAATAAAGTTAAATATGTACAATTTAACGCCCTCCACTTTGTTTATATTTATTTGTACATAATAAACAGATTGTTTGATTTGAATCCCCTGGAAAAAAATTCAATTGATCTTTAAAGCATAGGAATGTGCAACTTTGTATACAATGACAAATAATTCCTACTTCCTAGGGAAATAACCTGGATTTGACACAAAAGAATGTGATTAATCTGGAAAGTTCATGCAGAATAAGAACACCTTCAAAAATAGAAACAATCCGGGAGAAAAATACTATTTACTTGTATTGTATTTTATAGTCTATATACTTGGCAAGGTTAGCCAGGGTAGGCGCTGTTGTTGGTGAATGTTATTCATTGATGGTGCATTCACATACAGTGCTAGCTGACATTCATTTGTGATAAGTCACTAGATGGGAATGTAGCAAATTCCTAATAGGAGTTTCCACCTTCTTCTGTCACAATTATGTTCAACACCAGTACTAGCACTACTTTCGGGCTCTGTTGCTATTAGTATACTATCCAGAGAGGTTGCTTCCTAATCCTAAGGAAATAACCTGGATTTGACACAAAAGAATGTGAAATCTGGAAAGTTCATGCAGAATAAGAACACCTTCAAAAATAGAAACAATCCGGAAGAAACGCTGACACGCTCGATTTTTTTTTAAATCACTGATTTAAATCAACTTTTTCATTTTTTTCCATTTATGATAAATGTAAGTTCATTTCTTTCTTAAATTGACTGTTTTACTTCATTCCTAATGTTTCTACAACTTTAGGATACAATTAAAATACCTCTATGATGTCACTTTATCTACTGCTAAAAATTCATTTTCAAGGTGCAGAATTCAACAGGTTTTCCCCCATGATTTTACCAAATGTTTCACATGTAAAAACATGTTTTGATTTTTTGTGTGTAAATACCTGGTAGGATTGTGCATATGACTAGCATTCCACTGGAAGAACTCTTTTGACTTAATCATGGGGTATAGCAGTTCTTGGAATAAAATAAAATTGATTTAAATCAAAAAAGATAAGATTTAAATTTAAAAAAAATCAACAACCCTGGTATCTGCAGTTACTGATGTTGACATCCCCATCCCTAATACTTGGTTGTAAAGTATGAACCTTTTATTTGTTGATTCATTTTCTTATATTCTTTGCTCCTCATTTTTACCTAGATGTATCTCAATTTCATTATACAAATTTCAAAATCTGTACAATAGTGATTAAATTGATATATGGCCCATTTCACGGTTAGGCGCCACTTTTGGTGAAAAAAACTTGAAATTTTCAAAATGGATTAAATTTCATTTAATTGGGGTTTTCTTTTCCACATAAGACCAGATTTTCATAAAAATATCATTTCCCAGCTTAAATCTCTCTACTTCTTGAAGAAAATTATAATTTATTATCTCATGTTATGTAATTTTTAACAAATTTGATAAATATTGAGTAGTGAATATTTATACTTTTACTGTCCAATACATATATAATAGATATTTAAAATAAACAAGTATGTCATAGGCTCTCTTCTGACCAAATTTGGGCAAATTTTGTTGTGTAATGACAAATTTATGGCCACTTACATGTAATTTTTGTGGTAAAAAAGGGAAATTGACATGAAAAGGTTTACTCAAAATTTTTAATAATCAATGAATAACTCTGATATTTCACAGCTTTGATGGTCATAATATGGGTAGTGTTCACAAATAATATCAGCCAGTTTGAAAGCACAGGTCAAATTCAAGATTCTTATGTTTGTGCAATTTTGGATGTGACAGATGTCAATGTGAACGGAAACCACACATTGTAAAGCAGAGTATGTTTCAGAAAATAATGATTCAAAGAGTTTTCACACACTCAGTAAATTAAATGGGATATATTGAAACATATTAACCTGTGTTAGTGTTCATTTTAAAACATTGTTTACAATTTATAGAGGTGGATGTGACATTTTTAATTGTGAACAGAATATTTCATTATTATAAACAGTTTGCTTGTCAAAATATAAGCTTTAAAGCACTTCTAACACATATATTTTGATAGATTCTATTGAATTGAGCAATGCTAAAATGTTTTTCCTGACCCTTTATATTTTTGCCAAGCAAAATGTTTATAATACTGAAATATTCCGTTCACAATTGAAAATGTCACATCCGCTTCTGTAAATTGTATACAAAACTGTCCCCTAAAAGACAACAACAAAGCCATGAAATAATCATATGTGACATGTATGAAATAATAAACCTATTTTAGAAAGTCAAATATCATGTTGTTTAAGTATTTTGGCCTAAAACTACTAATTTTGAGGATGTGACATGTGAACGGAAATTGAAGCTTTTTGAATCTCCTGTCACAATTAAAGAAGGCATGCTGAATTAAAAACTTATTGTGCCTTTTGATCCCCTACAAACCTGTAATGAAATAACTTCAAACTGGCATTCTAGTCCCATTCCTGTCTTAGTTCTTTGAAGAAACTATTTTGGATGTGACAGGTACCATGGATGTGACACATGTGAACGGAAACTTTGAAATGACATCTGCAAGCTAAGTTGATGAAGGAGTTTTCATTAAATGGTGTCATTAGATAGCTTATAGCAGGAGATTTTTAAAAATCAAGGAGAACAAATTCTGCCACTTATTTGTTAATAAATTATACTATTTGGAAAATTAATCGGATGTGACAAAATTGTGAACAGAATTTGTTGGCAAAAATTCAAAATATCGCTGTATCTACGTATTAAGAGCAACAAGTGTAATTTGTTCAACAAATAGTAACAAGACTCTGAACTTTACTAAAACACACTAGTTTGCCATTCATGTAAAGTATTAGTCGATCTATTCCACATTGAATAAGGTACATAGATGTGAACGGAAAATGTCACATCCGAATTCAGAAATTTAAATGGTTCTCATGCTAGTTTAACTGACAACTACTACTTTGTTCATGTATGGCTGTATACTAGTGCAACTTGTTCATTACATAAAAACAACAAAAGCAGCTGGTAGGCTCAACATAGTTAAAAGTGACAGCATTGGAAAATAAATGTCTCTTTTAGGTTGCTAGTAAAATGTGGTTTTGACCACTTCTGACCCCTAGCGCCCTGAAAGATAAAAGCAGAAAGGCCGATTAAGCTAGTGGAGGTAGGCTATACAGAGACAATGAAAAATCACCAACAGTCAATTCTGTAACCCCATTATTTTTTACACACCAGGCCAGATACGTTGAAAATCAAAAAGTGGCGCCTAACCGTGAAATGGGCCATATATATTAACTATTAATGTGTTTAGAATATTATCATTTTTGCTATTGAATGTTATTAATGTTATTATATACTTGTTGTGCTGATGATAAGTTTGAATATATAATGTTCTTCTTTGACTAATTTGAGTTTCTACTACCTACTAATTTTGTCCATGTTTTTCCACCAGTGTATCCTGAAAGTGAAATTGATGATTACATATATATCTTGTTATTGTTTGTTGTAATGATTTATTTATGGTAATAGCACTATTGATTTGCTCTATCAGAAAATCTAATTTATTTTATTCTTGGAATGCACTCAATATGACTTAACTCTCTCCACGCGGGTGTCGACTGCAGACGACAAGTTAAAAAAAAAAAAAATTCAAAAATTTCAGAATTGTAAATTTTCATGCCCATATTTGGAATCAGCATGCAAAATGCATTAAAATTAGTACAAACAAGCCTAGGATTGGTTCGGTGGTTCTTTGGATAGCTCTTGATATTTTTCAGAAAGTACCTCAAAATTTTTTTATGTTGAAGCCTATGGCTAGCATGCAGAGCATTAATCCCTTTTATCTATAGCATCCTCAATTTTTTTCATATGGAAAAAGTATAAATGCCCTAGGAAGTTTACAGACTTATGTTCCACTTGCAAAACTGACTAGTCCAGTTGAAATCCATACACCCCAATGGAAGATACAACCTTAATCTTCCACACAGGGAGTGTGAATTTCAAATAGTGTTACCTGAATGGGTGACTCTATTTAAACTCTATGCATGAAGGTCATGTCTTAGTGGTGTATGGACTTCAACTAGAATAGTTTATATGATAGAAAATGATTGTGCGTAACTTGTATAAATCATGCAATAATTTGTTTACTCAACAGCCAATGGTAAACCTTTTGTTTCTTTCTCTATTATTTCTTTCATTGTGATGTTGCACTATTAACCTCCAACACAGTCATCCCTGACCCTTCATGTTCACCTGATCCATGTAATAACGGAGGAACTTGTATAGAGACTGAAGGAGCTTTGCCATACTTTTGTCAATGTACACCTGGATTTGCAGGAATCAATTGTGGTATGATTGGGAACAAGATGAAAAATAAAATAAAAGATAATAAATTGAAAACAGCACTGTAAATTGTTTTTTAACATGAAACACTATAATGAAATGTATTATTTAGTATAAATTAAAAAGAAAACGGGAAATGGTGTAATATTAGAATTAGATTCTTAATATTAGAATTAGATTGCTTGTATGAACAAAGAATTACAGCACAACTTCTGTAAGTGTTGCTGTAAATTATGTGAGCTTGCTTTTGAGAACCATGTTTTGAAAAGTTATTGATAATTTTCAAGTGTATGAAGTGATGAAATACTCATTTTTGTTAAATATGTTTGTCAATATTACAAGCAATTGAATACCTGAGTGGAAGAAGGGCCCAACTCCATCAAAACTGTTTTTGAGATATTAAGAAAAAACTTAATATTTGGAAAAGTTTTATAGACAGAATGTTTTCATCTTCAGGGGACCTTTAATACATGAACATACAATATTACATACATTCGAAATTATATATGATGTTTCCATGGCAACGGTACATGTCTTAATACGAGCTGGAGTTGGGCCCTTCTTCCACTAATATACTTGCAAGTGTCAGTTCCGTAAGCAGATGTGTTATAAATAGCTACAGAAATTAGGTAATCATCCATTAATTGCACAAGTAGAAGCATGTAATATGTTAACAAGAAACATTGTAGTGAAAAGCAGATTTCATGGATGAACAGAATTCCTCTTTAACCCAATATTTGTGGAAGAAGGGCCCAACTCCATGGAGTTGGGCCTTTCTTCCATGAAAACCATGATTAAGTTTACGTGGAAGACTATTTAGAGAGTGAATTTTGGCTCATCTTTCACACACAAGAAAGAACAGTCTGCTGGCAATAAAATGCTGGGTCTAACTCATTTTTGTAAAAAATTGGAGTTGGGCCCTTCTTCCACTCAGGTATTCAATTATAAGAGTGGTATGTGATTTTAGATCAAGTTAACATTAAATAAAATTCTTCTGTATGTTTTTTTTTCTGCAATTGGTCAAATTTAGAAAAGTTTTTGAATACTTTTATAAAGATTATTATAATAGAGAGTAGATAACCAAGATTTCTTCCATCACTGCACTTCATCGTCACGCACTGTGTTTCTCCTCCTTACAGATGAGCTAGAGCGTTGCATCGACGATGTAACATGCCTGAACGGTGGCATCTGCTTTGCAGCATATGAATCTAACGCAGTCTTTTGTGTATGTCAGGCTGGATTTAGAGGACTCCAATGTGAAGAGGGTAAAACATGCCAGACATTCTAGAATGGATACATCATTTATAGTCAAGCTAGAATGGATCCATCTTTTTCTTAATTCAAGCAGTCAGGGGAGATAAAAAGGATGTCCTCTTCTCGTACTAGCTTTAGGATCTGCTATAATAGTAGGCCTGCATTTAGTCCTAGGCCTGCATTTAGTCCTAGGCCTGCATTTAGTCCTAGGCCTGTATTTAGTCCTAGGCCTGCATTTAGTCCTATAGACCTAATTATGACCATGTTGAAAACAGTTACATTATTTTCTGATTAGACTGATACTGATTTCTAATTTTAATCCTAATCTGTATCAAAACCTGTAATCCTAATCCTAGCCATAATCAAAATAATGTTATTCCTAATCCTAGCTAACCTCAGTGTTTCCCATTTTTGTTATTTATACCCCCATTATATACCCTTTCACATATTCCAGTCTTACCTTCATGTAAGAATCACAGAATACTTATATCCTTAACTCTAACCCTAATCTCTAACCCTAATCTCTAACCCTAATCTCTAACCCTAATCTCTAACCCTAAACCATAAAACCAAACCTAAGAATTTGTGATAATACTTGCATGAAGGTACAACCCATATCCATATTCCCCCATTCAAACCAAAAACACAGTCCCTCACTTTGATCAATGTCTTGTGTATGAAGACTGACACTAAAAAAAAAGTAAAGAGAAATATTAGATGTTTGCACCGCTGACCTGTAATTGCGATTTCAACTTGCATCACGAATCTGAACAATGTTCACCATGAAAATGATACAAAATTATTAGAAAAATGAGAACCCTAAGTATTATAGGATACACATCTGATGTAACTTTTTGTGCATTATTTCTATGAGACATAAAAAGAATTTGAAAAAAAAAGTGCATTATAAAATATTTTGCAGATTTCCTTTTTCAAATTACCATACTGCTAACCGTCCAGTGTGTATTATTGTCCACAAGGTCCTATGCACACGCTTGACATCGCGTGCGTATACGTGATGGTTAACATATAAAAGGAACCTTGCAACAGGTTATAGAAGGTTTTGTTTTTGTTTTTATGTCCATTCTTCTAGCTTGACAATTTTAAATGTTTAAATATCATATTTTCCTAGTCAGGACTATAAATACACATTATCATCAGCAAATCATGTACCATACATAGTTATGCACATTGCTGTGAACTATTCATTGAACAGCTTTTATCATTTATCCATGTGTGCTAAAAAACCCAAATATGCTAGCTGCTATCAATTCATATGTCATTAAAGCTACATAATGAATCAATGTAAAGTCTGTAGCACATTGTTGCTTTGCCCCGAAAAGATAATTTATTTACATCATTTTATAATAATTCATATACTTAAAAAAATAATGCTAAGTTAATTTAATCAGCTCATAATAATAATACAAGTTAGTAACTCCATATATACTGTAGTTAGTGTCTGAAGTTTAACCCTAACCTCCAAACAAGAATTGCCTTTAAAAAGACATGCAGGGTGTGAACCAAGTTTCAAGTGAGTACAGCTGAACAGCTATAATATTCCCTGCCTGCAGTCAACGTTTGTTCCTTTGCAACCTGTTTTCATTCACAGAGATCCCACAGCCATGTCGTGAAGGATTGTGTGAAAATGGCGGTGTGTGCTTTAACAACGCCAACAACACCAACTACCAATGCGTGTGTCCGCCATCTTTCACAGGGAGACATTGTGAAACTTATATAGGATGTATGATAGATGCATGCCATATTAGATTATGTTTTTGTTGTTATTGTTGACTAATAATAAAACTAACATATTCTCTTCCAGCTTAGAGGCTACATCATGCTACTAACCAGATTCAACTATAGAAATTGCTTCATTCAATAACACAATTGCTTTTCATACATATATGTGTATACAATCAGATTTATTCTGCTTGCAGTGCTTATCATTATCTATTATTGGCATCTAGACAGCAACTTTGCATTTTGTTTCAGGTGTGGTGCTTTGCAGTAGTGCCATATAGTTGGGATTTGTTGGGATTACAACTTGCAGTTTCAGCATTCTGACTTATTTTCTTGCATGCATATTTTCCTTGCTCTGCAATACATATAGCTTATTGATCATTGCATTTCATTTATTATGGGCTGTTACAGTTAAAACCTATACACCCCCTTGTGGCTTTAATCTTCTACACAGGGAGTGTAAATTTCAAATGGAATTACACAAATGGGTGACTCCATTTGAAATTTACATGAATTCCCTGTGTGGGATATTAAGGTCATGTCTTACATAGAGGGCGCATAGATTTGGACTGAAATAGAATGTTTTAAATATTTTATTTGGCATTTATATGATCACAATTTTCAAGTGCAACTTGAAATATATTAGCTTCCATCTGCTTTTTGCTCGCTTGGCATACTAGTTTTCTGTACATCCATAGATAGGATAAATAGCGTAAAAAACATGCATTAAAACTTGCCATTGCTCACAGGGTGTGTATCAGAAATCAGAAGCGATATTTTCTGATGACAAAACTTAATGCAATCAACTCAAAAACAAGCAGAAATACTGTTATCAATACTCAGTAATCTAGTGATTGTCAAATTTGTTAGCTGTAGTCAGTACTTGCATTTAACGAGCAGTATTAGACTTAATTACAAAACTGATTTTGAAGAGGTATAACCAAATGTTTAATGTATGAGATTAGTACAAACATCACTTAATAACATTAGGTTACAGTAAAATCATTTGTAGTAGATTAGTAGAAAACAAAGTTTGACTTCATACATAGTTTAGTTAGTGTGATTGACTTGATTACTGGGACATTAGAGTTATAATAACTACTGCTTGTAAGAAAGTGCCGATAGTGGTGAAGTGCCATTGCAAATATGTGACACGATCCAGTGGGAATGAGTCGCATGTCGACCCTGGTCAGAAATGAGTTTTACACATGTTTCTAAAGAGGACATTTAGAGCTTTCAGAAACTGAAAACCCCATGTTGATACGACTTTTCTTTGTGAATTTACGTCAATTTATCAATTGTTGAAAACAATATAAAACAAAAGAATTTTAACACTTTCTTTGCCAATATCTCAAAATCAATATTAGCAACATCCGATTCATTTCCCTTGATCGTGTCACATATGTTCAATGTTGTAGCTAGCTGTTTGATATTGTATGATTTGACCAATTTAAGAGTGAATTTGACTCCTGTGTTTCATAAATGAAGCAGGATATATTCAGCAATGTTCGGAAGAAGTTTAATGGAACAATAAGTGATCATACTTTACACTGATCAGGAAAGCTACAGCATTGAGGGTTTTTTTTCAGTTGAAATCCATTCACCCACTGTATGACGTCAATTTTTCTATGCAGGGAGTGTGAATTTCAAATGGGGTTACCTGAATGGGTGACTCTATTTAAAATCAACACCTCCTGTATAAATGTCATGTCTTCCATAGGGGATGTATGGATTTCAACTGCAATAGCCCATTGTGTCCTCAAGTATATAGAGATACTGGTAGTATCTGACTCGAAAATTACCAGTATATTTACTATCCTTTACTGTGGGAGCAGTAAAAGCATAAAGGCAGTGTCTACAATTTTAATAACAAATGGACACTTCCCTGGGCATGCTTAGTTTAGCAATGGTTTACTGCTATTCAATGAGAATTTGAAACTGGTCAATAGAACTGTTTTGGTTCAAATATTTCAGAGAAACCATTCTCCATCATCAGTGATGCAATCAATGCTGTAGGTTAAATGAAGGATCATTGTTCTAAAATGACAAAAGAACATTGTCAGCATCTGAAAGAAGTAGAGAACCAATCTACCGTATTACACTATGATTTTTCTGAAATATTCTGATGAAAATTAGTTTTAAATTCTCATTTGAGGTCTACTTGAAAGCATATAAATATCCTCATTTGCATATGCAGCTTTATGTGGATTCTGGTTTTTTCTACCGGAAGACAGTTTGATCCAAATTACCAGGCCCGTACGCAGGGGGTGGGGGGTGCGCCCCAAATTTGGAAAAGTATTCAAAAAGTCCCAACATTTCAGAATTTGTGAGCGTGCGTTGTTTAAAAAAAATCATTTTTTAACGCTTTTTGGACAAAAAGGTCAAAATTTTGGGAAGAAAGTCCACTTTTCACAAAATTGCCCCCCCCTTGGAAAAAAAGTCCACTTTTTCAAAATCAGCACCCCCCAAATGAAATCCTGCGTATAGGGCCTGCAAATTACCCTGTCATTGCGTATCCTAGAACAACACATAGCATACATCACACAGGCACACGTAATATACAGTCTGCTGATCATGTGTGTGGGGTGCTATCAGATGCACTGTTAGCACTGCACATATTGTATTACGGGAAGAAATTTTGGTCAAACTTCTGGTAGAGAAACACGGGATCCACATATTGCTTACTAATACTGAAATATGTTACTAACTACATACAAATTATATAATTTAGAACTGGTTTTCTGCTAGCAAGATGGTTTGCTTAATGACAGTATTTGAAAATGGATCTTTGGGTATTATGATAAAACTAACTTTGAAGTGTAAAATGAATTGTGTAATTTCTGTGTGGATGATCATGTTCAACATTTTACTTGATACATCAGCTTATGATTTATTGCATCAGGCAGGCTTGTAATCATTTCAAACCATAACTCGATAAGTGCTTGTCATCAGCTTTTCTGATCATTTCAGAATAAAAGCTTACATTTAACTTTCAAGATTAGTTGCAAATACATCATTCATTGTAGTTTCATCAGCTTGTTTTGGACATACGCTTTAGACCCTACAGGATAGAGAATTGAATCCCAGAGAGCCTTATGCAGATATCTGTTAGAGCCCCTTAAGTCTTTCTTGTAAACTTACAAAAAAAAAGATACAAATTACAGAATAAAGATGTCACAAAGTCCTATGGGGCTATGGGTAGCACTTATTTTTTCCATGATTTCTTATGTGAACTGGGGGGGGGGCTCCTCAACCCAATCCTTGGGCATGCATCCATTTTTCTATGATGCTTTTATTAATAATAATATTTTTGTGTTCTTTCAGCTACCGATGGCTGTCTATCAGGACCTTGTTTGAATGGTGGCACATGTTTTCCACATCCAACACAAGTGGGCGCTTTCCTCTGCCAGTGTCCAACTGGATATGCAGGAACTAGTTGTGAAATAGGTAAAGTTGATCTGTCAAAGGCACATTACTGAATTATTTTGTTGCGGGCCTGCCACATGGGCAGATTGTCAAATATTATTGTCAGACAGCAAAGTTAGCCAACCAAAGGCAGATCATTTTGAGAATTCACCACCCAGGGGTACACATAATTATGGTACCGGTACAGCCCCTAATATATAAATATATAATTAGTTTTAACCCCATGAGAACTACCTGCCGATTGGTCAAAAAGAAGTTTTCATTATCAATAGGACCAATCAGCAACATTGTTAGAATAATTTCACCACATAAAAAAATTGGGGTGAATTATTTGCAAAGCTCCATTCTGATTGGTGATTTAAGTGAAGATATCATGTAATTGACCAATCAGAAGCAATGTTAAATCGGCAGGTAGTGCTCAGGGGGGTTAATCAATCAAACCTGACACCAAGCTACATGGTCATGTAGTTATTTTAATCTATCAAATGACAAGTGATCGGGTTTGTGACCCATCACATCAAAACAGATGTGATGGGGCCTATTCTTTTCACTCTGTGTTAACTGACTTTTCAAATTGCATTTTTAATACTGCACGTTTCCCTACATATGCACCCATTTATCACCAAAACACAATGTCCACTGCAAATGGAATATGTTATATTACTGTTTAAAGTAACAGTTATGACTACTATTGGACTATTCCGGTTGAAATCCATACGCCCCCTATGGAAGACATGACCTTAATCTCCCACACAGGGAGTGTAGATTTCAAATTGAGGCACCCAGTCAGATAATCTCATTTGAGATTCACACTAGTTAAGGTCATGTCTTCCACAGGAGGTGTATGGATTTCAACCGGAATAGTCCATTGTTATTTCTATATACCTTATCGATTGTAGTTCTGTCACCGTCTTTTACTATGTTAACTTGTGGTAACTCTTTTTAATTTTGTGTTGTTTGGATTGTCATTATGTGTCTCACCTCAAATTGAGAGTAACGCCATGTTGGATCTTGTAGTGGCAGATTCAAATCGTGCATGCTAACCTAATCCCACAGGGTGTATACACAGGCGTATAAGGGCAATTTCGTCCAGGAATTTTTGATAAAGGGGCCTTTTGACCGATTTAGCTGTGTTAAAGGGTTACCCCTCGAAAACTCAACGGTTTTGGCCCATTGTTTGCTGTTCATGGCGAATTGGTTCCTTTTTTTTATTTCTTACAATTTTTGTATTTTTAAGTTACGCGCCCTTTGCTAGTCAATATAGAGGGCGTATGCGCATACGCTGCAAATCCGCCCCTGATTGTCCGTTAGTGATGACGCAACCGCATAAATGCACATTGGTGCCACACAAAATCCAACATGGCATTACTCTCAACTTGAGATGAGACAGTGTATAGATTTGGTAATGATGAGCTATTGGTTTCTGATCAGTACAATGGTCTATTGCAGTTGAAATCCATGCACTCCATATGGAAGACATGACCTCAATCTTCCATACAGGGGGTGTAGATTTCAAATTGAGCTGCCTGAATGAGTGATTCCATTTGAAAACCACACTCCCTGTGTGGAAGATTAAGATCATGTCTTCCATATCGAGGTGTATGGATTTCAACTGCAATAGAGGTTATCCACTTCACTCATGCGTGACTTCTAACAAAAGGCGCTGGTTCCCGTAGTATTCCTCATTCAAACCAATTCAATGCACGACCCGGAGTTACCTGCATGACTTTGGCGGGCTATTTTGAAACAGTCATGGTTGCACATGCAGGTACTTCTCTTTGATAGTCCTAAACAAGGTATAGCAGTCGTTGATAGGATATATGCAGCTTATAGAACAGGGATAACCTCTATAGCCCAATTTTGATACTTTTGTACTGAATATGATCCAGTTCCAAGGTCAAAAACAATAACTCATCACTAGCAAGTGATCTGTTCAATTTAGCTTGATGTGTTGATTTTGTACAAAACTAAAGACACATTTTGTAATTTGATGAAACAAAATGATACAATGAGGCCAAAGGATGCAATTTCTAAAATGAATTTATTATCATCGTCAGCTTGCACAGTGAGGCAAGACAAGTTTAAGGGGCCCAAGTGTGATTCAGTATTTTAAGGGATCACTTGATTTCACTTGTGAAATGCATAGCCAAGTAACCACCTATTGGGTCTTGCGTTTTCCTGTAACACACAGTAAGTTGTGGGACATTTTTACCATGTCCAAGTTATCTTGTCTGTGATTCTCTTTGATGTACGTCTTACTTAATGGATATGAATGCACATGACGCAAATTGAAAAGGAAATGTGCTTAAATTTGTCAAATTTGCATAGTTTTTTTGGTTTTTATTTTTCAAAAAGTAACACAGAAACCATATTTTTTCTATTTTACTGTTTTAAAGTATACAGCAATGACCTGAACATACATGAAAACAAAAATATGCTATGTGAACAATTTTTAAAGTTATGTAAGTTTAAGCAACATTTTAATGTTTTGTCCATAGAAGTTTAGTAAAATTTGGGAAAAACACAATCACATTTTTGGAATTGATTTTGTTTAAAATCTGACTCCATAATTGCCCTTTTTGATTTAAAATTGTTATCAACACATACAAAAATACCAAATATCAAAATATAACAAATTCTATCACACTTGACCCCTTATTCTTTTTGCTGAAATCCTTACATCCATAGCATACTTGGTTGCAAACTTATGTGCTTTTACCATGCAATTGTCTTATATTTTTGATTGGTTTTTTACATGTATCTATCTCAATTTCATGATAATGGCTGCCTTTGGCCTGGTTGGATCAACTCTCATCATATTTGAATGTAATTTTTTGTGTGTGTTTGCACTTTGTATTGGGCAATCTTGTTTGACACCACCCATTTGATTTTGACTCCCTAGCTTATGGAATATAACACAACTGTTATGGTATAATGCAAGCCAGTAATAAAGAAAACTAGTTCGTGATGATCAGGATGTCTGATGATCCTGTCAATCCCCATGGCCTGTTATTGGTATATCGTGTAACTGGGGAAGGGCTCTCTCAAGTACTGCCCTATAGTTATGCGATACTAACCAATCGTGGGTTGTACTGGAGGTGATTGACAGAATTGTCAGTAAAAACTAGTTTTTTATTTCCGACATTTATTATAGCGTACGTACAGCTTTATTCTGTGACTTGTATGACATCAAAGGTGGTATTAAACAAGAATTGCTACACTTTGTTACTACAAAACTTTTAATTTGACCTTTCTGTGTTTCTTTTTCAATTTTCTCATTACATGTGTGTTTTTTTACTCCTGGATTTGCTTGTGTGTTCACCATCTCTGTCACGAACCTGTGTATATTACTGTGGAAACAATGGGATGTTCTTTAACATCATCTGTTGTGCCTGTGTAACATCTACTGAAACCACCTACCTACCTTTGAAATGGATTCATCCGTTTTGTGTTAATCACACCTATGGAATTCTGGGATGTCTTACCTACATCCCATGCACAAATCAACATCATTTTCTCAACATCTGCCTTGTTTTAAACTCATCTTGATGGGAATTCTGGGATGTGTTGTATCCATCCACTGGGAATGTGATACAAATCATGTACAGACATAAATTTTTGCTTCACAAACCCTTGTCTGAATGGAGGCACATGTACTGATATTGGAACTGGCTACATGTGTGCGTGTCCGATACAGTTCAAAGGCACAAACTGTGAAATAGGTTGGTTTACAGCTACATGTGCTTTTGTATATATCTTATGTTATCTGTATAAAATGATTGTCATATTTTGTTCCTGGGGAGGGTGGTTTGGTTTGGGTAGGGATGCGATTCTAAGAATCTGAATGTAAAGTATACCCCCATTATATTATATACGAGGCCCAGAATGTTGGCCAAATACTAAAAAATGTAATAAATTTTTTTGAAATTTGGGCTCCAGTTTAGGTGAAATTGGGGTATTCTGTTTCCAACCCCACAGCATATGCTGCAAGTTTTAAGCAGTTGCAGGTTCAGGCCAAGATGTACACAGGACTATCATGAATTCTGCAGTCTTCACAAACTATTAAGGATATTATTTAGTTAGTGTCTCTATCTGGGCGATATCTTAATGAAAGAAATAATCATTAAAAATCAAATTACATTGCATATTATTCTGTAACCAATTAACTTTGTTCACAACAAATATTGTTTGAGAAATTCCTAAATGTTACTTACTATATGGCAAATTCTATTTAGGCTTATTTATTTGGCTTACTTTTAGTTAACTACATGTATTTCACCCATATACTGCCATTTCTGCACTTTCACAAACATTTTAAATAATTAATTCATGTCATGTACAATATTGTTAGTTATTCCAATTAAGTTGGAAGAACCATTAGATTAGGACCATTACTAATTGTTGCCATACTACAAACCAATTTCTATTTTAGGTAATTTCTGTGAGCCTAACCCATGTTTAAATGGAGGTACCTGTAACTCTGGCCAGTCTGGATTCACATGCGAATGTCTGCAGGGATACTCAGGAACACGCTGTGAGATGGAAACAGGTTAGTGGGGTTTGCAAAACGAGATACGGGAGGAATGAATGGAGGGAAGGAGAAAAGGCCAGGGGGAGGTAAAGGGGTTATGCCTGATTTGTGTGGGAATAATAAATGGTGGTACCTATAACGTTGGACAATCAAGATTTACATATCATTTGCTGTTAAAATACTGGAGAACATGCTGTGAAGTGAATACCGGTCTGTAGGAATGGGAGCAAAGGGGGTAGAAGAGAGAAAGTCATGGATCAGATGTAGGAATGGTTGATTCCTATATGCCTTATCCATGTTATAATGGTACCACTTGTAACTCAGGCTATTTATGATTGAAGTTGTTTGAACAATTCAACTTAAGAAAAAAAAAAGCGCTGTGATTTATATTGCGCTACGCACAGGCACAACGCCTAGATGTTGTTCCACAAGCCTCAGCACACTTTACAGGGATAACATTGTGAAGTGGAGACATGTCAATATGGTATATGTAAAGAAGGACAGAAAGGGATGGTAGGGAGGAAAGAAGGTTGGCAATGAGTGAATTTGATGAATTTAATCAGTTTGGGACAAACAATCAATTTTGCTTGAGATTTTTTTTCTAACATTGACCACACATCTCTGTTAGGGAACACATCAAATGATCAATAAAGTGACATGATTGAGAAACTAGTTTTGACCAATGATGGAATAGAGAATTGTCTAGTTTGTAACAAAGCTGCTGCTCTTGTGTCAAAGTAACATCAATGTGTTTATATACATCAAAAAATGGAATCTATACTTACATCCGTTCCCTCCTGTATGAAATTAGGGTATTTTTTCATAGAGCTTTGTTTATCTTTTGGTGTGTAACCTGTACGAAACTTGGGGAGCTGATCCTGGCTGTAAAGGTCAATTGTGGATGTCTAGGGTGTGCGCATCTTAGCTGCAAGTCCCTGTGTTGTTGTTTAATGGTTTATGGAATGATATGGGGCCATAGTGGTGAGCAACAACCAGTAAAGTGTGCTGAGGCTTGTGGATCAATGACTAGGCATTGTGTCTGTGCGTTGCACACTATAAATCGCTGAGCATTAATTCTATAATCAAGTAAACATACCTAACAATGATTATGGAGGGCGTGGTCAAGATAGTTAATTGATCAAAGTTTAACAATTTGCTTCATCACTATATCCTTATGTTAATTTTGCAGGATGTAATTCCAGTCCTTGTCAAAACGGAGGCACCTGCTTCACGCTGAATGGAGGAAACGGATATTTCTGTACGTGTCCGGAGGGATACATGGGAACTAGTTGTGAGATCGGTAAGTGTTGCAGTCAAATTTTGCACCCAACAGGTTTTTTATGCTGAAAACAAGGGCTCTTGCTGGAGAAACAGTTTATTGGAGACTTCAAGACTGCAGTGGAGATGGAGATTTTTTCTAGGGATAAATTCATGGAGGTGTGTTTTTGGTTGGGGAAAAGAATACATGACTGCACAATGCCAGAAGTGGGTAAGCGCAATAGCTGCCCTGTGAACATTAGGTATTTTACACACAGTATATTGTACTCGTCTAGATATGACAGCTACACATGGCAGATATTGCACTTACCCACTTATGGCACTGGGCAGACTGGGCAAGACTGCAGTAGAGATGGAGATTTTTTTTTCAGGTATAAATTTATGGAGATGTGCTTTTGGTAGGGAAAAGAATCCATGACTGCTCAGTGCCAGAAGTGGGGAAGGGAATAGCTGCACTGTACAGACACATGTACAGGCTATGTATGTGACATAGATCAAATGCATGCCTCATATCTAGCAGGAAAATGAAATAGCTGTGTTGTGTACATGGAATTTATTACAAAGGAATTTATGTTTTGAAACATATCTTATGGTTAAATTCTCATTCTTGTGGACAACATTTTGCATCCTAATTATTCAAATGAAATGTATAGGCCTATTGTATGTCAATAGGCCTTATAAATTTGACATATCTGTTTCATTGAGTATGGCATTGAAGACTTTGAAAAGTGTGCATATTTGGATGTGCAAAAACACATGGTTGGAAAACGATACATGGTTGGACAGAAATCATACTTTTATCACCAGAATTTTTCTCCCAAAACATAACACAGAACAGGAAGGGGAAAACTTTTCAAAATCGCGAAAATGCGGTGGAGAGTGGACTGAGAAATCAAACGGCAACAGGATACTTTTATCACCAGAATTTTTCTCCCAAAACATAACACTTATTTCCGGGTTCATTTCCAGTTTCTGAAAAAAAAAACATAAAAAATAAAGATAGGTACATAAGTGAAGTTAGAACCAATATTGCTTGAATTTTCTTGTAAATGCTGCCGATTTGGGGCATAAAATCCTGTGTAGTAGCTACATTAATTCTTTTCA